>NC_139699.1:62733051-62848051 GCF_964188405.1 Protomyctophum parallelum
TGGTTTGGACTACAACCAGGATGGTTTGGACTACATCTCCCATGATGGTTTGGACTACAACCAGGATGGTTTGGACTACATCTCCAAGGATGGTTTGGACTACAGGATGGTTTGGACTACAGGATGGTTTGGACAACATCTCCCAGGATGGTTTGAACTACAGGATGGTTTGGACTACATCTCCCAGCTGGATGGTTTGGACTACATCTCCCAGCTGGATGGTTTGGACTACATCTCCCAGCTGGATGGTTTAGACTACATCACCCAGCTGGATGGTTTGGACTACAGGATGATTTGGACTACATATCCCAGCTTGATGGTTTGGACTACATCTACCAGGAGAGCCCATAGACAGCTGGTTCTCTCATTGACCTAAAGTCAAACACCACAGGCGGAGCAGGAAGGCACACACATGCACACACACGCACACACACAAACATGTGCGCAAACACACACGTGCACACGCACACACACAGCGCATGCATCTTACATGAGAAACACTTGGGGACAGCTCGGGGTCGAGCCATGGTACAGGTAGAAACTCTCTTACACTGCCCCCTACTGGTGACTGGTGGAGAACAGAGAGGGGGAGGAGGTCACGTGTCGAGTGGTGACCACGCCTTGTACGGCACGCACACGCACACACACACACACACACACACACACACACACACACACACACACACACACACACACACACACACACACACACATACATTTCCCCTTGTCGAGCTAGCTAGCCTAGGTAAAACGGTGTGTGTGTGTGTGTGTGTGTGCGTGCGGATTTGTGCTTCTGCGTCTGTGTGCGAGAGAAAGAGAATCCACATGAATTCAGTAGCAAATGTCATGTTAAATCACAAAAATTAAAGGAACACTCCACTGTTTTTAAACATTATTGTGTGTCTCGCTTGGTCTTCAACCAGCCAACATGTTCACATGTCTTCCCCCTTCTCCGCTCCCTCCATTGGCTCCCAGTCGCTGCCCCTCCCCCTTCTCTGCTCCCTCCATTGGCTCCCGGTCGCTGCCCGTCCCCCTTCTCTGCTCTCTCCATTGGCTCCCAGTAGCTGCCCCTCCCCCTTCTCTGCTCCCTCCATTGGCTCCCAGTAGCTGCCCCTCCCCCTTCTCTGCTCCCTCCATTGGCTCCTGGTCGCTGCCCCTCCCCCTTCTCTGCTCCCTCCATTGGCTCCCAGTCGCTGCCCCTCCCCCTTCTCTGCTCCTTCCATTGGCTCCCAGTCGCTGCCCCTCCCCCTTCTCTGCTCCCTCCATTGGCTCCCAGTAGCTGCCCCTCCCCCTTCTCTGCTCCCTCCATTAGCTCCCAGTCGCTGCCCCTCCCCCTTCTCTGCTCCCTCCATTGGCTCCTGGTCGCTGCCCCTCCCCCTTCTCTGCTCCCTCCATTGGCTCCTGGTCGCTGCCCGCACAGAGTACAAAACTCTGATGCTGGCATTCAAAGCAACCAAAGGTATATATGGCACCCGCATATCTTGCAAGTCTGATTGAACCTTACAAACCTTACCGCACGCTCAGATCAGCCAACGCAGGGAAGCTGGAACTACCTTCACTAAAAACGCTGAGGCAACGCTCCACACGTCCCAAGCTCTTCTCCCTTCTGGCTCTATATGGAATGAACTTCCCACTGCAGTCAGAACTGCAGCCTCACACCGCCGTAGTCTGAAAGAGGTGGGTACCTCTTCAGACTCCATCATGGCCTGTAGCACTTGCCATAGCCCAGACGACCTTACAGGCGTATGCAAAGGCCCAACTTATGTAATTTAGATAGCATTTGATGTAGACTTATATAGCATTTTATGTAGACTTATATAGCATTTTAAACTTAAGAACCTAGATATTTGACATTCATTTTAGCTGCCCCGCCCCCTTCCTATACAAAGCCATTGTAACTTCTTACTTCATTGTAAGATTCATCAAAAACGGAATCATTGGTTCCGGTGACTCATACTGTCCTCGTAATACGTGTTTTTTCAATAACCTTTTTCATTTATTTTTAATAATTTTAAAAAGTAAAAAATAAATAAATATATATACTGTGTGTGTATATATATATATATATATATATATAAACATATATTATTTTTGAAAGTTGAATATCCGTTTATCAGGACGTTGTAATGAAGGCTTCGGGCGTCAAGGCTTCATGTCCGTACAAGGATCAGGGGTCATAATATTTCCGTACAGGGACAAAATGTGTCCGTGGCAAAGACATAATAATAATAATAATATTTATAATAATTGCGTGCAAAGCAGTCAAGGAGTTTAAATCGTGAATCGTGAATCTCAATTACTTGTGCACCGATAAAAGTTAAATGTGTGTAAATTGTGACGGAGCCAACGACGCAGTACTCACCCATGCCTTTAGTGTGGTTGAAATCTACCGCACTACTCACCCATGCCTTTAGTGTGGTTGAAATATACCACACTACTCACCCATGCCTTTAGTGTGGTTGAAATATACCACACTACTCACCCATGCCTTTAGTGTGGTTGAAATCTACCGCACTACTTACCCATGCCTTTAGTGTGGTTGGAATCTACCGCACTACTTACCCATGCCTTTAGTGTGGTTGAAATCTACCGCAGTACTCACCCATGCCTTTAGTGTGGTTGAAATCTACCGCACTACTCACCCATGCCTTTAGTGTGGTTGAAATCTACCGCACTACTCACCCATGCCTTTAGTGTGGTTGGAATCTACCGCACTACTTACCCATGCCTTTAGTGTGGTTGAAATCTACCCGCACTACTCACCCATGCCTTTAGTGTGGTTGAAATCTACCCGCACTACTTACCCATGCCTTTAGTGTGGTTGAAATCTATACCGCACTACTTACCCATGCCTTTAGTGTGGTTGAAATCTACCGCACTACTCACCCATGCCTTTAGTGTGGTTGAAATCTACCGCACTACTTACCCATGCCTTTAGTGTGGTTGAAATCTATACCGCACTACTTACCCATGCCTTTAGTGTGGTTGGAATCTACCGCACTACTTACCCATGCCTTTAGTGTGGTTGAAATCTACCGCACTACTTACACATGCCTTTAGTGTGGTTGAAATCTACCCGCACTACTCACCCATGCCTTTAGTGTGGTTGAAATCTACCCGCACTACTTACCCATGCCTTTAGTGTGGTTGGAATCTATACCGCACTACTCACCCATGCCTTTAGTGTGGTTGAAATCTACCCGCACTACTTACCCATGCCTTTAGTGTGGTTGGAATCTATACCGCACTACTCACCCATGCCTTTAGTGTGGTTGAAATCTACCCGCACTACTTACCCATGCCTTTAGTGTGGTTGAAATCTACCGCACTACTTACCCATGCCTTTAGTGTGGTTGAAATCTACCGCACTACTTACCCATGCCTTTAGTGTGGTTGAAATCTACCGCACTACTCACCCATGCCTTTAGTGTGGTTGAAATCTACCGCACTACTCACCCATGCCTTTAGTGTGGTTGGAATCTACCGCACTACTTACCCATGCCTTTAGTGTGGTTGAAATCTACCGCACTACTTACCCATGCCTTTAGTGTGGTTGAAATCTACCGCACTACTCACCCATGCCTTTAGTGTGGTTGGAATCTACCGCACTACTTACCCATGCCTTTAGTGTGGTTGAAATCTACCGCACTACTCACCCATGCCTTTAGTGTGGTTGAAATCTACCGCACTACTTACCCATGCCTTTAGTGTGGTTGAAATCTACCGCACTACTCACCCATGCCTTTAGTGTGGTTGAAATCTACCGCACTACTTACCCATGCCTTTAGTGTGGTTGAAATCTACCGCACTACTCACCCATGCCTTTAGTGTGGTTGGAATCTACCGCACTACTTACCCATGCCTTTAGTGTGGTTGAAATCTACCGCACTACTCACCCATGCCTTTAGTGTGGTTGAAATCTACCGCACTACTCACCCATGCCTTTAGTGTGGTTGAAGTCTCCCTTGATGATCTTGCAGGATCGTCCGTCTCCGTTGCAGACCCCACAGCGGTCCTCCTTGGCCAGCGAGCCGATGATGCCGTCGCAGCCGATTTTCTGACCACGGGGAGAGAGAGAGAGAGAGAGAGAGAGAGAGAGAGAGAGAGAGAGAGAGAGAGAAAGAAAACAAGGACAGATTCAGGTTGCTGGCCTGTGTCATCATGTGGTGCATGTGGGTGCGCGTGCGTGCACGTGCGTGCGTGTGACTCTCCCCCCCGTGCAACCCTTATTTTGAAGAGCCGAAAAACTCGCGACCGGATGTTACTTATGTTATCCCCCACCCACCCCCTTTTCCCCTCACTGTATATGTTCTTTCCCCCTTTTTACCTCCTCTATGATGATATCCTGTTTATGGCTACATAGAAGAGTATATTTGTACGTCTCTAAATGTTCTGCTGAATTGAACACGGTGGACCCTATTGTGAAGTGTAATGCTTTACGGTAATGCTTTATGGTGTCGTCCACAGTTGACACGTTTTGTATCGAGTTGTACCTGAAATGTACTGTAATTCTTCAAACTGTTAATAAACTTCAATCAATCAATAAATCAACCGATCGAAAGAAACATATTGCGAGTGGGTGCGCACGTAGATGGCGGGCGCCAAATGCTATCACCTACTGTAGCAACGCCAGTGCTAAAGTAAGTAGCATTATGACTGGTTCCCAAAGTGGGGTCCTGGGACCCCCATGGGTCCTTGAGGGAGTTCCAGGTGGTCCCCATGCTAAATGATAGTTAGGAAGCAATTTCTTTTATGGGACTGTAGATTTAGGCGACTAAATTCCTAAGATATTTTGTCGACTGAACTAGACGGAAACTAAAATCTTTCAGATGAATGAAATATGACTAATAAACTAAATTAAATGTTATTGAACAAACAGACAAAATGTGTGCCTCTCCCATCTGCTCTCTCTCCCCCTCTCTCTCATCACATTCCAGAGATTTGCACGCTGGTCTTAGAAAAACATTCACACCCTTCACCCCCCTTCACCTCTACCTCACTCTACCCTGCTCGCTCTCTCACTCGCCCCTTCTATCACTCCATCTCTCACCTGAGCGGGAGAGAGAGAGGTAGCCATCTCCTGTAACCATTCAAATTCGACGCGCGCGCACACACAGACACACACACACACACACACACACACACACACACACACACACACACACACACACACACACACACACACACACACACACACACACACACACACACACACACACACACACACACACACACACACTTCATTTCCATGTGTATTGACTGTGGGTGAGATGTTGCACACGGTAAAGGATGTGTGAGTCGTTAACAACATGTAAAAAGTGAGCATTTTGCAGAGAGTGAGAGCAGCATGTGCGTCATCATAATTACATCCATATTTGACTTTCTGGACTCTCTCCCTTTATCATTCTCTCTCTCTCTCTGTCTCTCTCCCCCCCACCCCCCCTCTCGCTCTCTCTCTCTCTCTCTCTCTCTCTCTCTCATTCTTTGTCTCTCTCTCTCCATTGACCAGAAGGAGGGGGATTTCCTCCTAAATGTCCTGGCACTCGCAAATAAACACACGAGTCAGATAGAGAGTGTAGTAGTCTCTCTCTCTCTCTCTCTCTCTTTCAGACAGAGTGTAGTAGGAACGGCAGATCCAAATAACCCCCCACCATCCTTCAGGGTACAGTACGTAGCCTGGAAACACTCCACATGTCCCAGAGAGAGAGAGAGAGAGAGAGAGAGAGAGAGAGAGATGGCTGCAAATTATTTATAGGTCAACATTTACATCTTCAACAACTGAACTAAGACAGGAACATTATAGTGATTGACGGGTGGCTCTGCTGATCTGGAGTCAGATTAAAGTGCTATGGGTGTTTATATTGTAGACAGTAGACGACTCCTACTAACATTTTCCGCGCAAAAACCGCTATTGGTTTAATGCGTTTCATTCGCCGTTGTTAGAAGATTAGTATGACGATCCGGTTTTGTCGTGGTCGTGGTGACGAGGCCGACGCGTTACAATGACGTAACTGGCTTGCAAGGCCTTCTGGGAAACAGAGTCTAATGCAAAGTGAACGAGGGGGTATAGACGATCTTAGCCAGCTTTGCTCTTTGTCTGTGACCCGGATCGAGGAGGTGGCTTTTTTGTCGGTGTGTGCGTGCATGTGTGCGTGCGTGTGTGTGTGTGTGTGTGTACCTGACACCTGCCGTTGACACACAGGTCACTCTCGTACGGTCCACAGGGCGTCCCGTCAAGAACTCTGTCCGTCATCAGCACTGGGGCGTCCCGACCCACTGGGGTACAGAACAGAGAGCATGGCTTTTCTGCACACACACATACACACACACACACACACACGCACGCACGCACATAAGACACGTGCCCACACACACAAATGCTTTTGTATCCCCTAATCTTACACCCTAACCCGGGGTTCCCTATCAACGTTTTTGGCTGGGACCCCCAGAAATCCTTTGGTCATGTCATGTCATCCCCCCCTCCCCCACCATGTTTTTTGTTCTTGCTTACTGTAAAACGCTCTGGATTAAGAGCTAAATGCCTTAATTGTAACAGGCCCACAGTGTCCCCAGTGGGAATCGAACCCAGGACCTAGTGTTAACTGTGAGGCCACCTCACATGCAGCTAGCAGGTCCGTTATGGTTGGTGCACACAGCACCAAACTCTACACGTACAATGTCCTTTCAGATAAACACACAGCCAAAACGCACGCACGCACTCACACACGCATGCACACGCACACACACACACACACACACACACACACACACAGCGCTGCGGTCGGTGGGAACGAGAAAAAAAAGAAATGCTCGCGGGGTTGGGCCTTGCTAATAACGCTGACCTCAAATGACTCTGTGAGGCAACCAGGGAGGGACGAGAGAGAGAGAGAGAGAGAGAGAGAGAGAGACCTTTACTCTGCCCTCCTCGCATAAACACACTGACATCCTGTCGGGGGGGGGGGGGGGGGGGGGGGGGGGTGGGGGTGGAGAAAACACAGGTCTTTCTTTTCTCTTTAATGTGAAGCATAATGACTAAATGTCATTATACTTTATGTAACATGTGACATGTCAAACTAGGGGGTTTTCTCGATTCTGAATCCATTCCAAGCATTAGTTTTGCACATGAACTCACTCCTTGGGCTAAATTCAGCCATAGCTGTCGTCACAAATGTGATGAGGTCAGCACATTTGGGCACATTTGGGCAAGTAGCAATGGCCGAGTGTTTTTCGTGCAAAACTAATGCGTGGAATGGATTCAGAATCATGAAAACCCCCTAGTTTGACACGTCACATGCTACTTAACGCTGAGTCAAATCTGTGCACTGATAATAGCTGAGCTGCGGATCATGGCTCCATTGTCTCGGGGCTTTAGCTTCAGAAGTGCTGGCTTCAACGGATCTTTGATGCTGCGCGGGGGGATGAAAAAATATAATAAAAATATTTTTCAATAGCTAAAGCATAACATGATTCCAACACCAAAATGGGTGCCCGGTCAGAATGGGTTAAAGCATAATGATTTTTTATTATCCTTATATAGGATGTTAATGGTATGGTCACATATAAACTCCTATAAAAAAAAACAATTGCTCAATAGCGACAGCCGGTCAGCAAGTGGATTCATGAATGTATGTGGTTCTCAAACCTTTACATGTCAGGGACCCCTAAATCGACATGTATTAGCTCCAGCACCCCCCCAGTTGGACATGCATTAGGAATTAGGGCTGTGGACCCCCGTTTGTACACTCTCAGAGTACACACTATCATTCATTTAGTTGGGGACGACCCCTAACACTCTCTCTCACCGTCGTCGATGACAGACGTCAAGATCCCAGTCTTCTTCTTGCTGGCATGCCGGTCGTAGGACAGACACTGCAGGTCCCTGAAGCTGGGGGTCCCTTTGGGACACGGGGGTCCCTCGCACACCTTGTGTTCCACGCTGGTCCGAGGACAGTGGCGGCCCCCCGGCCCGGGCCTGCACAGAGGGGAACAGGAGAGGCGCACACACACACACACACACACACACACGTTTATTCCAGTACGACGCCCTGAGGGCGAGAAGCCACCTCACCCTGGGTGACAGCAGACTGCTGGGCGAGCGCTGGCGCATGGACATGGGGGGGTTAGATCAACATATGGAAACAATTCTGTACTGGCCATATATGGAGCGTGTCTTGAGTGAACAGGGTTTTTTACTCATTGTAACCCAGGGCTCTACACTATACCTCCACCAACCTGGGGACTGGGGAGGGAAGCGGACTGACCTCATGCTTCATTCTATGCATGAGTCCAAGCTGCTTCTTTTCACCTGACAGGGAGGGAGTTTCCCTGGTTGGACGTAGCACGTGGAAGTAACCACATTATTACAACCAGTTCCAATCTCATCCATCAGGTGCCCCGGCTGGCCAGGGGGAGGCAGTATAGAGACCAGTTCCCCGTGAAAAACGGCTTTCAATCCAAGAGCCTCGCCAATTGAGTTATGTGTATGTATGTGTGTATTTACTCTGAGTCACCACTAGATGGCGGTCAATGAGTTAACAGCTATTATATTAGAGTATATATTAATAGAGACGGCACCGTTTTTCTCCTCTCATCCACTTGCATTAAGTTGCTCAAAAAGCGCGTGAGGCGATTTCACTCGAGTGCATTCTGGGATGGATTGGGCCAAATCGTGAACGTGCTGGCCGTTGACTGTCATTGCACGCGTTCACGCATGAAACAGCGTTCACGTGTCATCATCATGAACGTGTGCAATGATTGATAGTCAACGGACCAGCCTTGGCCCCAACAAGCTGCAATACCTAAATACGGCCACTATGTCAATTTCGCCTCAGGGTTTCCTCCGGGTGCCGTCTCTATTAACCCATTCTGACCGGGCACCCATTTTGGTGTCAGCATCATGTTATGCTTTATCTATTGAAAAATAGCAGATCTACAAGCTCATATCGCGCCACCGAGTGGCCACCGAGTGGCCACCGAGTGGCCACCGAGTGGCGCGATACGAGCTTGTAGGTCTGCCATTTTTGAAAAATCGAAGAACGACTGACATTTTTTAGAATCTGATCTCGGGTCAGAATGGGTTCATCAGACCAGTGTGTGTCCAGTGGAAAACCTCGTATGAATCTGATCTCAGGTCAGAACTTACGGAGGGTTGTCACATTTCCTCTGTCTGAACTGCGCTCCGGTCCCACAGGTCCGACTGCACATGCTCCACTGGGACCAGACGCTCCAGTCTCCGTCCACGTGCTGGGGGATGGGCGTCTTACTGACACACTCCCCCGACCTGCACCACTGACACACACACACACGCACACACGCGCGCACACGCACAGAGCATATGAGCATACTTATGTACAAAGAAAATCACACTGGTGTGAAGTGAGGTCTTATCGTCATCATACATCACTTCATTCCGGGGGCCGGTCAAATCACAGTTTGCGTCCTCACGTTTTGTCTTCAATGTTTGTGTTTACGCAAACACTCAAAACTGTCCATTCGTTGTCAGTCATTTGACAATGAACGTTACACACACACCATAATCTGGACACGGGAGGGGGGGGGGCACCGAGCTTGAGCTTGTAGATCTGCATAGATCTCAGTCCGTTTCATAGTTTTACCTTGTCCGCTCCGCACTCCGTTCCGTCCAGTGGAGGGTCCAGCTTGGTTTTACAGGAAGGGTCTCCTTCCACCAGACACCACAGACCAGCACACATCAGGTGCTGGAGCACACACACACACACACACACACACACACACACACACACAGTTTAAAGAAACGTCTTGTATCAACAGCCGCTTTTTGCTTCTACAGGCCGACGGCGTGGAACAAATACCTCCGACAGGCAACCTCTGTGGACATTTTTAAAGCAGAGCTCAAGACCTACTTCTAACGCTCTTGCTTTTAGCTGAGTCTTTAAATTTGTTGTTGTTATTCATGTCCTCACTGTACATGCCTTATTAACCGCTATTATTTTTAACACGATGACTGCGGAATTAAATACAGCGCAGTGTCACTTTCACTGCCTGGATTTCACTTTAGCTTTAAAATGGTGTAATCGCTCGTTGTAGTGTTGTTGAGAAATGTTCAAACACTGGTAGTGACAGAGAAGGCCGTCTAATGCCAGCTTCCTGCCCACCTGTAGGCATTTATCAGACGCTTTTAGCATCAAATACATAAAAAAATAGTCATCAAGAATCATAAGCAAGCTGAGAACATAACGTTGATCTAACAGTTGAATATCTGTACAGTGAAACTATGGACCTTTACCCATGATGCACCAACCAGAGGGACAGACGCACGGCCAGGTTTACAGAAACTTCCGTAACCTTTTTCTACAAAAACAAAAAACAAACTCCACCTGGACGGATAAGGCTGATTGTTACTGTTAGGATTTTAAACAAACTCCACCTGGACAGTTAGACCGACTATCACTTTTGGGACTTTTAGCTGACGGTATTCAAATCACGTCTGTCTCAGAATGCATCTGTTTCCTATGCAAAGGTGGTGCGCAGCAGCAATAAGTCAATAACAGGTGTGTGTGTGTGTGTGTGTGTGTGTGTGTGTGTGTGTGTGTGTACGTGTGTGTGTGTGTGTGTGTGTGTGTGCGTGTGTGTGTGTGCGTGCGTGTGTGTGTGTTGTAGGCCCGGTCGGTCCCATATGCAGCCTAGTAATACCAGACCTCAATAACCCACCCAGTCGCCTGTTTCAGGAATCCCAGCTATGTTAAAAACCAAAACCAGAGGGAGAGGAGACGTAAAGCTTCCTGTAATGAATGACATTTGTTGAGTGTCCATTCAGGGTTCCATCGCTGAACGAAGCCTGTCTTTACTCTCACGTACTGTACTTACAGTAAGTGCAGGTACCAGTGTAACATTACTGACGTTGCCCAACGTGGAAAGTAACATTTGGATCTCCATATGTGGAGCTGACTATCATCACATGGATCTCCATAATATGAAGATCACGACACTGACCTCATCAAACCCCGGACAGCGCCGCGGATGCTACGCCTTGGATGAACACACCTTATGCCCACCTTCTTCCAGGAGGACGCTGGGATCATTCAGCCTTTACCTACAATGGAGAGCTGTACATATTTGGTGGCTGCAACGCAGTACTTCAATGTGTGGAGACTCAGTCCAGAGACCTCCTCCTGGAAGAAGGTTGAGATTCAGTCCAGAGACCTCCTCCTGGAAGAAGGTTGAGCCCAGGGAGAACGGCCCGATATGTTCAGGGATGGTACACATCTGCTGTTGCATGGTGGGAGATCATATGATCGTCTTTGGAGGATACAAATTGGTTCCAGTGAATGATGGATATTGTATGTTGTCCTCTGACGACCTGTATGCCTTAGACTTCAGCTCTAGCCTCAAGACGTTATGTAAGCTAGCAGTTGTTCAGTTACGGTCTGGAGCAGTCTGGACTACCACACAACATCAGGTGGGAACTGGCAGCCATAGTCTCACGTAGCCAGACAACTATTCCACAATCTCCGAATGCTATATGGAGTCTGGAACTACAGCTCCCAAAATCTGAGTAAGGAAGCTGCCATTTCAGTTCAATATTTTAAAATATCTTTAGAGCTTAATTTCTTTTTTCTTTTCTTAATTTCTGCTAAGCAGCAAGCTATATATGCTGATGATTTTAATCTATATTAGGATAAATGTGCACGACTGTAAAGACAAAACAGAAGTGGGGAGGAGGCTTCACTTCCGCTTTATATTTTACTCACGATCAGAGCCTCCGTTGCTCCAGACTGTATGACGGAAGCATTTATATTTTACTCACGATCAGAGCTTCCGTTGCTCCAGACCGTATGACGGAAGCATTTATATTTTACTCATGATCATAGCTTCCGTCGCTCCAGACCGTATGACGGAAGCATTTATATTTTACTCATGATCAGAGCTTCCGTTGCTCCAGACTGTATGACGGAAGCGTTTATATTTTACTCACGATCAGAGCTTCCGTTGCTCCAGACTGTATGACGGAAGCATTTGGAAATTTGCGAGAGGCAACATTCTGGCAACGCGAGACTATGGCAGCCATGACTATAGCAACAGCAACAACTGGAACAAATGAGTATTCTCGCTGGACGCAGAATATCTTCATATAGTGGTAACACACGAGCAGCTGTACCTGAATGCAGGGCTGGATGGCACCTCTGAGGGCCCCTGGGCACTGAAGCTCGAAGGGCCCCCCCTGCACATGCATGTGCGAACCTGTGTGTGTGTGTGTGCACACGCAACACCTTGGTCGTTTTTGGGGGTTACTATACTTTGATCCGACGGAGCATTGGTCCGGTCGACAACCTACCTCAAACCCTCACCCTAACCCTAACCTCCCCCGGGGCAGACACCTAAACCTAACCCCAACCCTCTCCCGACCCCCAGCGCACCTCAGATCATAGTATGCCTCCCGTTTTTGGGGCATTTGGGGGCTGTTTTATGCCGTTATATTGGCCGCATCCCCCGCCCCAGAGTGACAGTCGGGCAGTAACAAGCACATTATATTTATTTGACTAACATATTAAGCAAATGGGTGAGAGAATCCGCCAGCGTATTTCTGTGTTTTTACCTTTTTTTTTGGTCCCACACTATGCATGCAGAATGAAAACAAAGTAATGCTGGATGGTGGCATTTTATTCCACCAGAATCACCTCTCCACCTTAGCCCATTCTGACCTGAGATCAGATTCATACGAGGTTTCCGCCGGACACACACTGGTCTGATGAACCCATTCTGACCTGAGATCAGATTCTAGAAATGTCAGTCGCTCTTCGATTTTTCAAAAATAGCAGACCTACAAGCTCGTATCGCGCCACTCGGTGGCGCGATATGAGCTTGTAGATCTGCTATTTTTAAATAGCTAAAGCATAACATGATGCCGACACCAAAATGGGTGCCCGGTCAGAATGGGTTAGTGGGCCCACCCACCTTGAACAACAGCCAATCACCTGACCTCACACAGCCCAGTGGGCCCACCCACCTTGAACAACAGCCAATCACCTGACCTCACACAGCCCAGTGGGCCCACCCACCTTGAGCAACAGCCAATCACCTGACCTCACACAGCCCCAGTGGGCCCACCCACCTTGAACAACAGCCAATCACCTGACCTCACACAGCCCAGTGGGCCCACCCACCTTGAGCAACAGCCAATCACCTGACCTCACACAGCCCAGTGGGCCCACCCACCTTGAACAACAGCCAATCACCTGACCTCACACAGCCCAGTGGGCCCACCCACCTTGAACAACAGCCAATCACCTGACCTCACACAGCCCAGTGGGCCCACCCACCTTGAACAACAGCCAATCACCTGACCTCACACAGCCCAGTGGGCCCACCCACCTTGAACAACAGCCAATCTAGCGCATTGTTGCACTTTTCAGCATTCTCAACAACAATAAAACACTCATTTTTATAGACACCAATTGTACAGTATGTCACCTGTCACCACGTACAGTATTCTCACCAACAATAAAACACTCATTTCTTTTATAGACACCATGTACAGTCTGTCACCTGGATTAGTGGGGGACATTTCCATGGATCTTAAAAATAAGTTTGACAATTTGAATATATTATTCTTTCAGAGGGGGGGGGAGGGGTGTCCCCGGAACAACATATTTTCAGATGGGGGTCGGCGGCCGATTACATACTGTATACTTTTCTGAATACTGTCATGATTTAGAAGACATTTGTAGAATCTGGTCTCAGTCCTGAATGGGTTAACCCATTCTGACTGGGCACCCATTTTGGTGTTGGCATCATGTTATGCTTTAGCTATTTAAAAATAGCAGATCTACAAGCTCATATCGCGCCACCGAGTGGCGCGATACGAGCTTGTAGGTCTGCTATTTTTTGAAAAATCGAAGAAAGACTGACATTTTTTTTATCTGATCTCAGGTCAGAATGGGTTCGTCAGACCAGCGTGTGTCCAGTGGAAACCTCGTATGAATCTGATCTCAGGTCAGAATGGGTTAAAACATTTCTATTACCTCCATGTCACTGCAGAAAGTGCCGTTGTGGTGTGTGTGTGTGTGTGTGTGCGTGCGTGGGTGCGTGTTACCTCCATGTCGCTGCAGAAAGTAGCATTGGTGCCAAACAGGATCTGGCACTGCTCGTCGGCGCTGTAATGCATGCCGGGCAGCTTGGGGGGCAGACGCACCTGGTAGCGGCTCCGAGGGTCCGTGTGCAACAGGCAACCGCTGGCTTTGGACCTGTTTCCAACACACACACACACACACACACACACACACACACACACACACACACACACACACACAGACAGTTAGGCTACATTATAAGCAGACAGCCCTGCCCCCTCTGTTCACTTCAAAAGTTGCTCAGTGGCGCTTTGAAGAACGCTCTCTACTTCCATTTCATCGATTTGGACACCAAAAAGGGGTTGTCCAAAACGCGGACGGGAACGTGCCTGAATCTGTTCCTGAACGGCGTTAAACCCTGGCTGCTAGCTGTGCGTTCTTTTTGCTCGTGCTACGTGCAAAAAACGAGCAAAAACCGCCCGACTGCAGTTCAAGCTTTGGCCAGTAGGGTATTGCGGCTTCAAGAATGAGCGAGTGGAGAGGAGAGACTTGGAATCGTCTGCCATGGGTCATGACATGTTTGGAAATCGTTAACGGCTAAACACATTAGCTTCTATCATCCAACCACAGCCGTTTATGTACAGGACCCTTCTGACCAGACTCCAATGAATAATAACAGTTTAACTGGTGGTGTCACGTCACGGTGCTCCGGAGAGGCTGATGATGAATGCATCGAGTCACAGGAAACCATTCAACTTGATCAAAGAACTGTGTGAGCATCCGTGCAGCCATGTGTCTGTCTGCATGCACTCGCCTGCGTATTATGCACGTGCACAGCTCTGAAAAGCCACATTCTCTCTCTCTCTCTCTCTTTGCGACTGCGAGGACGTTGGAGACTGGAGGAGCAGCAGTGTGTGGCCTTTGGCTGAGCACGCGGAGACTGAGCTGGACTTTCCACTCTCTCTCTCTAACATTATGCTGCTATGGTTAAACAGGCCTCCATAGAATTGAACGGAGTTGAATTGACTCCCAGTGTGGTGCAGCCTGAACAGAGAGCCATGTGGCTGGAGAGGACCTCCTCAGCCTGAACACTGGAATGCTCTGACAGTCACAGCACACACATGGCAGCCTGGCGGTACGCGTGCGCGTGTGTGTGTGTGACTGTGTGGTGCGCCCGCACGCGCAAATGAGAGCGAGAGAGACATAGAGAGAGAGAGGGGCAGGAAGTAAAAAGAGAGAATGAGCAGAGTGGAGAGGAGGGACTTGGAATCGTCTGCCATGGGTCATGACATGTTTGCATGTTTGGAAATCGTTAACGGCTGAAATCAATCATATCTCAGTATTCCGATATTAACCTGCTGGCCGCAACCGCTTCAACTGTTTATCCGTAGTCGGGTCGCGGGGTGTAACAGCTCCACCAGGGTGTTCCCAGACGTCCCTCTCCAGAGCAACATTAGTGACTTCCTCCTGGGGGATCCCAAGACGTTCCGAGGCCAGTGAGTCGATGCGTTTCCTCCAACTGCGTCTTGGGCTGCTCCGGGGTCTCCTCCCAGTGGGACGTGCCTCGAGGACCTCCCTATAGGGAGACGCCCGAGAGGCATCCTAACCAGATGCCCGAACCACCTAAGCTGGCTCCTTTCCAGGCGAAGAAGCAGCGAGTCTCTCTTGTGTGACCTAATTTCTCACCCTATCTCTAAGGGAGACGCCAGCCACCCGTTGAAGAATTTTGGCCGCTTGTATTCGCGACCTTATTCTTTGGGTCATGACCCACACTTCATGACCATAGGTGAGAGTAGGAAGGAAGATTGCTCGGTAGACAGAGTCAGTGACGGTATAGCGACTGCAAGACCACCCCCTGCCACTCCCGATTCTCTGATCTCCTTCTCCGTCCTCCTCTCACTCGTGAACAAGAACCCGATACTTGAACTCCTTCACCTGGGGTGAACCCAACCCGTATCATTTCAAGGACCCCCAGTTTGACATGTATTAGTCTACAGACCCCCATATAATGGCATTTCTATCTCTGGGATCCCCACTTTATATTGTAAAATCAATGTTTATTTATCTCTGAGAGTGTACAAATGCGGAACCCATGTGTACACTCTCAGAGTTACATACCCCATATAAGGGTCCAATTGGTTCCGAACTATCATTTAACTGGGGACCCCCTGGAACTCCCTCGAGGACCCCTGGGGGGGAATCTTACCTGAGGAACTTGTCCAGGTCGTCGCGGCTACATGAGGACCAGGAGAGGTCGCTGGGGTTACGACCTTTCACCCACTCGCCCGACATGATGTGGGAGTGGCCTGTGCAGGAGGCGTGGTCATCGTCGTGACTCATTCCCATACTGGGGGAGGACAGAGACAAGACATTCATTCAAGTTGTATTTATTCTCAAAATTAGTAATCAAACTCCTTGTCAATGTCATCGAGTAACACAATCACATAGAAAAACATCACAATACATCAGAAGATCAGGAAAATAAAAACAAAGAATACAATACAATACAAGGTATACATAAAAAGCTAAAACAAATTTCAAATAAAAGCTAAAATAAATTACACATTGTGGTGTCTGTATGTTCACTAAGGTTTTAAAACGATGCAAGGGTACCAATATGGTACATTTTAATGTATTTTCTAGGTCGTTCCATGTATTAGGGCCACAGAAGCTAAAGGCAGATTTACTCAGTTCAGAGTTAACTTTTGGTACCTTGAATTTGGGGAAATTACTTGACTCATTCCCATACTGGGAGAGGACAGAGACATCATTCCCATACTGGGGGAGGACAGAGACACACCATTCCCATACTGGCAGAGGACAGAGACACACCATTCCCATACTGGGGGAGGACAGAGACACATCATTCCCATACTGGGGGAGAGATAAGGGGGAGAGGGAGTGGGAGGGGGAGAGAGAGAGGGGGGAGAAGGAGGGAGAGAGAGAGAGAGAGAGAGAGAGAGAGAGAGAGAGAGAGAGAGAGAGAGAGAGAGAGAGAGAGAGAGAGAGAGAGAGAGAGAGAGAGAGAGAGAGAGAGGACTGCGTCTGGAAAGAGGGAGGACTTCATTTGGACAAAGTTTGTGCGCGACTCTGCTGTGTGTGTGCGTGCACGCATGTTTCCTCCAAAGCCATGACCTACATTTGCAAATTAAAAACAACACCCCAGACTCTACACTGCGCACACGCACACGCACACGCACACGCACACGCACACGCACACACACACACACACACACACACACACACACACACACACACACAAAGTCCCAGTGTGTATGACTGACTATTCCTTTTCCCCAAACCTTAAAGGGCCACTTCACCCCTGACACAACCTGATCTTATTTGAATGATGTTTAGGGCACTAGTAACACTTTTCCTGGGTTTTTCTGTGTGCAATCTCTGTTTTCAGATATCCTGGTTAGTTCTACATGTTATGTACGTTGCACTAACACAGAGGCCCCTCCCCTCCGGACTACAACAGTCTAACCTCGCGTCACCTTAGAGTATGCGCGTCACCTACACACGGCTACACCTACACCTGAAGACAGCCCCGAGGGGTGTCCCTAGTCTCTACTCCGTTCCACCTACAACCCCAGGCCACCCCCGCCGCTGCATTCCTCAGATTGTTTGTGTACTATCATGGGGTCTGCAGTGCAGAGTGATAATGATCCACGGACTCAATGGACAATATTTATTTAAACCGGAAGACCGGAGACCACAGTATAATTAGTGTCCATGACCATAACATCAAACAGGTCCCCTCATATAAATATCTGGGAGTACAGATCGATGAGGACCTGAGCTGGCACACGCATGTTACAACACTGTGTTCTAAGATACACCAACGTCTACACTTTCTCAGAAGACTTAGGCTTTTTGGAGTCAGTAGAAATATCATGTTGACCTTTTACAGAGCTAGTATAGAGTCAATCCTAAGATACGGTATATCCAGCTGGTTTGGCAATCTAACTGTGAAATACAAGTCGCAAGTAAGTAGGCTAGCAAACATGGCTGGGAAGATCATGGGCATGTCCACCCCACCCATCACTCCCCAGGCCATCTTTGAACAAGCAGTGGTGAGACAGGCTCGGAATATTGTATCTGACCCCTTGCATGTATTATGCACTTTAATGACTATAGTTGCACTTTATCAAGGGAATGTGTGCAATATCTCTGTTTTGTGTATGTTGAGTGTTTCATGGTGTTTTTTCTTTTTCGTATGTGAACATGTCTGTTATTTGTATGCAGCTGTGACTCTGTCTCCAAGACAAATTTCTCCCAAGGGAGACAAATAAAGATAACCTTGAACCTTGAACCTTGGAATACACAGAAGAGCAACCCCGGCGCAGATGAAACGAGCATGCAGGGCCAGCCTGGCCCTGGATATTTTTTTATTTGATCAAGTAAGTATTTCTGTAGCCCTGAAACATGACTGTCATACGAGCGTCATGTGAACCATAGTATTTCTGCAAAGTGTAAACTTGCATAATCTAGCAATCGATTGCTTTAATGTGAGAGATGTATAAAGTTAGGGTAGCAGCTATAGGCTATAATATGTGTATTTTTCAGAGTGTCGTAGTACTAGACTTGTTTCATATCAAAATTCCAGTTCATAGACACAGCCATGTTATATCATATCATTTACGTTGGGTCCCGAAAATAGAAGTTCTACAAGCTCACAGTGCATCGCGGATTCGACACTTTGTGAGCTTGTAGGTCTGTTATTTTCCGTGCATCAACATCATGCATGCAACACAGTATAAATCAGGCTTCACGTCGGATAGATGATGGCCATATTATTGTTCTCATTTGATTTACAGGAGTCCAGGAGGACAGACAATACGGATGTCGTTTTCAGCCTTCAAAACGCGAGAGGAACTGCATGCTGCATCGAGGGTTGTGTTCACCTTATAAAGAAGAATATTCCCTTTTCCAAGCCTTCATGTCATTTATGTCAGCTATAATGAAGTTATCTAATAAAACGTTGACATGATGTACACCTGCTTGCTGCATATTGACTTGTATACAAACAATGAAAAGAAGGTTGCACCCCAAATTCCATCTAGTGTTCATTTGAACGATTTCATTTGGCAGACATATTTATATGGCATATTGCATAACATGTTGTACATTCTCTCCATGTAATCACTAATCATGTTGCTGGGGATTGCAATACCATACAGTTGAACTACAGTAAAACATACAATATCCACTAATTAAAATGATGATGACACGTGGTTACAATGTTGCAGTGAAACATGTTCTCTGAGATTATTGGGAGTCGCACATGAATATGAAACGTACGTTTTGTTTTATTATAAAATGCATTATAGGCTATCTCCCTTCAATGTCAATCACAGACTTTCTTCATGGTGTGGGAATGACAAAACAATTCTGAGGAAAAACACGTTTTAGTGATAGGCTACTATGATAATTTAGCCTATTTAGTTTGCTTTGCTATAAAAAGCTACATGACAATTTTCCTGCTGTCGTTACGGAACGGGGAACAATACGGCTGATTAGACCACAACACACTTTACAAGCAGCGCTAACATGTTTATACCAACAAATGCCAATTGGTTTATATCACTCTCCAGCGCAGAGTGCTGCGCGCTGCGGGCACATGGATCCGTGCGTTGGCCTCTAGCGTAAACGAGCGGCGGTGAGATTAGCTCCCGCAGTCAGCCGTGCCAAGAGGCTGAAAGGATCCGCAGTGCTGTTGTAGCATAATTAGCATGGAAGAGGCTAAATGGAAGCATTGTTTGGTTTCTGGCTGAAATTGAAAAGTACTTAACACGCACACGCACGCATGCATGCACACACGCACGTACGCATGCACGCATGCACACACACACGCAAGCACGCGCACACGCACACATACACGCACGCATGCACACACACACACACACACGCACGCACGCACGCACACACAGACACATACACATGCACAAACACATGGCTGCGAAGGCCACCAGTGTCCAAAAAGCGCTGCGATCTACGTTTAAACATAATTCTGTAACAGTGTTGATTTTGTCGACTAAAACTATGATGAAAAACGTTCTTCGACTACCATTTTTCACTGACGAAAACTAAACACTAGTGGACTAGTGGAGAGGAGATCTAGTAGAACTAAATGTTAGGGAGGGACTAGTGGAGAAGAGATCCAGTAGAACTAAATGTTAGGGAGGGACTAGTGGAGAAGAGATCCAGTAGAACTAAATGTTAGGGAGGGACTAGTGGAGAAGAGATCCAGTAGAACTAAATGTTAGGGAGGGACTAGTGGAGAAGAGATCCAGTACAACTAAATGTTAGGGAGGGACTAGTGGAGAAGAGATCCAGTACAACTAAATGTTAGGGAGGGACTAGTGGAGAAGAGATCCAGTACAACTAAATGTTAGGGAGGGACTAGTGGAGAAGAGATCCAGTAGAACTAAAAGACAAGTCATTTTATGTTTGGTTGCACTCGACTGTTGCCGTCTGAAAATAGCAGATCTGAATGACATGAATAAATACATAATAGGAAGCAATGCAATAACACACTTGGCATTGAAGAGAGACAGAGTGAACAGGTATCATTGTGTACAGTAAGTACTCGTGTACTTGTGCACGTACTTGTGTCCCAGTTCGTGAGCGATGGTGAAGGCCAAGTTGAGTCCGTTGTCCTCCGCCAACACGCACTTCCTCTTGGCGCTGCACACGCCTCCCAGGTAGGCGATTCCTGCAAAGAGACGGAGCGACACACGACATGACAATTCACCCTTTTGTTTGTGCACCTCTCTTCACACCCCATTGGTTGCCGTTTCGTGGGTTGGACAAAAGTCCTTTCTCTCCATCCACTAGTTGCGTCGTATTGTGTTATTATGTGCGTTCAATTCTGATTTTAAACTTGGTGTCAGTAATAAGGAACATCACAGGTGCAGCGTGGTGACTGGGCAGTGGGCACATCACCAACATAAACAAGGCGGAACCAGGGCGGAACGAGGCAGAAAGAGCCTGCTGGTTAGTCAGTCAGGGACCAATCAGAAGGCTGACAAATGGTGAATTAGTCACACGCCTCCCAGGTAGGTGATACCTGGAAGAGACACACGGCAGTCACACAGACTATTTGACAAAGACTCGCTTTGTCCATTCTCAAGACCTTTAACCCATTCTGACCTGAGATCAGATTCATACGAGGTTTCCACTGGACACACACTGGTCTGATTAACCCATTCTGACCTGAGATCAGATTCTAGAAATGTCAGTCGCTCTTAGATTTTTCAAAAATAGCAGACCTACAAGCTCGTATCGCGCCACTCGGTGGCGCGATATGAGCTTGTAGATCTGCTATTTTTCAATAGCTAAAGCATAACATGATGCTGACACCAAAATGGGTGCCCGTTCAGAATGGGTTAAAAGATTAAAAAACATCACACTCGTGTGAAGTGAGTGGCGCTCTTATCATCATCCATCACATTCCGTTCTCAGCCAATGAGCTGAGCGCATTCCGGGCTCTGCAGCCAATCATACAGTCACACAAAGCTGTGCATAGGAGCGGCTAGCGCTCCTACAAAACAAAATCACACTTGTGTGAAGTGAGGGGTGCCTGGCAATGTTTGATTAAAGTTATTTAAATTAAAAACAAATTAAAAGTCCATAGACGTGGCTGCCACATGACGAGATTCCGAAAGCCGGCTCGGTTGAATGTTTGATTCCGATTGGTCAATCGCTGAATTCGGAGGTGTGTTATTTCCTGCTAACAGACCGCTCTGCTCTATAACAGACCACTGTCTAATCAAAGGCTCGGAGCACCTGATTGGCTCATATCAATCTGTCTAATCAAAGACTCAGATCACCTGATTGGCTGTGCTGCTTGGATTTCAGCTAAACGTTGCTCTCTATAGAGCGTCGCAGTCCCTCCCCCTTTCAGAACGACGAGTGGCCCATAGGATTTTCTTTAAGTATTTATTTAAAGACGGTTACGTCGCGGACAAAGCCAACTCGGATCGTGACAAATCATGACAATGAACACAATGTTTTGGGCCGATCAAATAATTTATAAGAAGAAAAACAAAACAAATAGTGTTGTCTCCTGCCTTTATTTTCTTCTTTCTAATGATTTGATCGGCCCAAAATATTGTGTTAATTGTCATGATTTGTCACGATCAGAGTTGGCTTTGTCCGCGGCGTAACCGTCTTTAAATAAATACTTAAAGAAAATCCTATGGTCAGAATGCATTGCATTTCATTTCCCGGGCCACTCGTCGTTCTGAAAGGGGGAGGGACTGCGACGCTCTATAATGTTTTTTTAATACATTTGAAGTGAGAAGACAACGGAGTAACTGAAAACTGATCCAGGAGAACGACCAGTGACACCGATCTGCATTACTTAATTTAAAAGAAGTCTACACGATTAGAGAATGTAGAAGAGTTATTATTTTTGATCGACGTTTGCCTGTTCTCTCTCCAAACGGTACCAACAACATCAATACAGCATGGAATTGTGGACACCAAAACATTCTTTAGTTCTGGGACTGAGAGACTAATCATCATCAAATGGAGGTCCCTGGCTCAAAGACGGACCTCGATGTGGAAAAGGGTTGAAAACCACAGACTACAGTCAGAGATACACACGCTGCTACCACAGTCTAAAACCACAGACTTATACACACTGCTACCACAGTCTAAAACCACAGACTTATACACAAGCTGCTGCCACAGTCTAAAACCACAGACTGATTATCACGCTGCTATACCACAGTCTAAAACCACAGACTGATTATCATGCTGCTACCCCAGTCTAAAACCACAGACTTATCTATGCTGCGAGAGTGAGGTCTAGCCAACACCAACTCGGGATTCCTGGATCGCTGCCCTCCACAAATTCCTATCCAACATCAAGGTTCTTGAGCTCTGCAGTGTTGTCAGCCAAGCTGTCGCGCCGCAGCACGTCTACATTAGGTGGTACGCTTCTTTCCCCTCCTGGCTTTGCCTTGGGTTGGCTCCCATAGGGTCAATTTACTTGCCTGACGCAGTGCCCTTTAGTTATTATTATGTGTCCTTATTAGTGTAGTGTAGTCAACACTTTATGGCTCATACACACTGCCCGGTATTTGCTCCGATTATGCTGTCGGGGAGCATTTTTGGCGCTGACCGACAAAACGGCTGATCTGACGTTAAGCGGTGCTCAGGATCTACCAGTATAGATCACAAAGGCTTTGCAGGTAGACCACATGACATGGCCCTAAAAATATATATAATTTTAATATAAAAAACGATTTTTGCATCTGCCGCTTGAGATGACCTGAGATGACTTGATTGATTGACATCAAAAAGGGCCTGTCAGCTCAAACACACAATGCAATACTTGTTGTTGCGTACAATCATCAGTAGCAAAGTCAAATACCAAAAATAAAAACCAATGGGATGATAGTTTTATTTTGCTGGTCGTTTTGAAAGTAGCTCTGAAGTAAAAAAAAAAGTGTGGGCAGCCCTGGTATAGATGATTATATATATATATAATTTCATTCCGTGGGTAAATCCCTGGCTGTAGGCTACCCACATATTGGTAGCATATTACCTATATTATCCCAATATTGGCGTTACGCATGTCACTTGAATAATGTTGTGTGCGCACGTGCGCGTGCGGAGAAAGACAGTTATTTAATGAAACTCAAGATTATAACATCCTGTCTCGCTGGCGCCGTGTATAGGCTGCACGGCTATTCCTGTGTGTGTGTGTGTGTGTGCGTGTGCGTGTGTGTGTGTGTGCGCAATGAAAAGTACTCGGCAGGCGAAATGGCGAATTCGAACGGTGTAATTGTAATAGTTTGGAACAAACCAAGTTCTGTGGAAGAACAATGTTGATGTAACTAAGAGATTCGCTGAGTAAGTGATATTTTATATACAGTGATTTAGAAGGAATAAGCAAAATCGTGAGGCGAAGATTCCTCTCCTTCCTTGTTTTATTCTCCTGGGGACAGGACTGTCAGGGAGACTATCAGAGCAGCACAGGGGAGTGGCTTAAAAGACGGGGTAGTAGTTGCCAGGTTGGCGAATTGTAAGCGAGTCGTAGTGTGTGTTGAATGGCATTTGAATGGCATTTGTGGGCTTGTATTGTGAATGAATTTTCTCACATGTAATTTGTGCTCACTTGCATAGACCTGCCGAATTTAGCGTGGTGAAAGGGCAACAGTGTTCCGGGGGTGTGGGTGCTTTGGGCGATAATGTTTGTAGTAAACAAATGCATTGGCGGCGTGAGTGTGGACGGGAGGCATTTTTGGTGGCAGTGCCAGTGCCAGTGTTTGGCGGGTGGTGTCGAGTTTTGGCGTTCGGCGCGATAGGAGGAGATAGCGTTGCAACACTGCGAAGGTAAGTGTGTGACGTCACTGCCGTGTGAGTGTGTGTGGGTGTAGTGTGTAAGATGGTGTTGTGGGTGTTGCAATAGCGACGTAGCTGTTGTGGCTTTGGGTTTCTTGCCATGTGTTGGGTACAACTTCTCCAATATAGAATAGATTGCCAAGTAGCCTTAAATCAATAAATTAACTAGTTGCGTTATGAGAGTAGCCTATACTTTTTAAACGTACAGTCAGTTCACATTGCCTCTGTCAAAATAAGCCGATCTACCAGTTCATGCAGTGCGGTGCATCGCGCACCGTTGTAAGCTCGGAGATGAGGAGATCATGTGCATTGTGCAGGCTGTGATGACGTGTTTCGGCCCGAGGAAAGATATTTCCTGTTGTCTTATATGGCGTGGAACGGGCGTGGATGTTCAATTATACCAGGCGGATCGCTTTGGAAAGAGGTGAAAGGAGATACACGGGCGATCCGCACAAATGAAGTCATTACGCCACCTTTGGTGAATGACTCTGGTGAGCTTAATCAGACGGATAAATACGATATCATTACGCATTTCATTTACACCTCGGTCGTATATTTCCGTTGTGAATTTGGCCCATACAGTCTAAAACCACAGACGGACACATTATAAAACCACAGACTGATACGCACGTATGCTACCACAGTCTTCAGTGCTAAACAACACTCGTGCTTTTTCTAACACAACTCTCGAGGTCAACCCGAGGTCAGTTGAACGGACTGGAGAAGAATGACAGACTCAACAGTCAGGCTGTGTGTTGCTGTGTTTCTGTTTTTAAACCACTTTCCTCCTCAGGAGGAATGTGGCCGTCCTCATGACCCAATTCATGAAGCCATCGCTCGCTCCCTGGAAACAGCCTCACTTCTCTTAATGCGACGGAGCAACGTTGTGTTTGATTTAGGCTTAGGGCGTGCACGATTACAGAAATTATGACCGATATCCTATCTCCGATTATTTGCAGGGTCATATCTGCCGATACCGATTCTGAGCGATTTCGATATAATACAGAGGTCCACAATGGAAACAAGCCTATAGGCTCTATAGGGGTTTGGCCCAAAGCCAGCTGTTAATGAAGTATTCAATCAATCAATAAATAGCCTTTACTCTGTTTTCACAACTGAATGACTACTGAATGAGATGAGATGAGTGCACAAATCAAATGTAGAAACTTGTAAAGTAAGATGGTAAAGCACCAGAGTGCAGTGCCCGGTGTCAAGTCGGTCGGACCCACGGTTGTCCAGAACCGGTCCGCCATACACATCGGAAGGATTGGACAAAAACAAGGACTTTGGAGTAAAAAAAAAACTACTATGAATGGATTCCAATGGCGTGCGCTCGCATTCGTCCTTGAGCTGGGAGTGACGAAGGCGTCGCCTATAGCAACCTGGACAGGTTTGTTTGTAGCATTAGCCGGTTAGAATTGATATAAAGCTTTAAAGGTATATTCAGTGATTTCACTCAAAAAACCGTAGGTTTCGGTTTTGGCTTAGGTTTTTTGACCCCCAGGGGTTAACTGGGGACAGGGAGGAACTCCTTATATGGTCAGCACACTCTATAGTAGGGAGGATTATCACAACAAAACAAAAAAATAATAGATATTTGAATTAAGTGAAATCACTGAATATACCTTTAACCCAGACATATATAAACCTCATACCGAGTATAGTGAACACACATCCACACATTTATAAACCTTATAGAGAGTAGTGAACACACATCCACACATATATACACTGTAATACTGCATGGATTATCTTACTGTAATGTGTCCAAAAATGTTTAAAAAACACATCAATCAGACGCTCGCACACGCACACGCACACACACACACACACACACACACACACACACACACACACACACACACACACACACACACACACACACACACACACACACACACACACACACAATTTCTGTCTGCCTCTGGTGTTTGGCCAGCGAGGCTCATTTGAATCCAGACAGGCATAAATTAAATCATTGACAAGGATACGGCCCAGATGGTAAATGTGTGTGTGTGTGTGTGTGTGTGTGTGTGTGTGTGTGCATGTGAGCGTGCATGCATGCGTGTGTGCATGTGTGTGTGCGTGCATAATCGTGCATGTGTGCGTAAATAGCAGGGAGATCAATACGTTGGCTTTATCAGCCAACGCAGCATGTTCTGGTTTTAATTGAAGCGAAGGTTGTTACAACGAGGTGATCGAGCGCTGTGATTGGCTCCTGAAGCGAAGGTTGTTACAACGAGGTGATCGAGCGCTGTGATTGGCTCCTGAAGCGAAGGTTGTCACGAGGTAAGGAACATTAAACGAATTCAGGACTGAGACCAGATTCTACAAAATGTCTGCTAAATCAGGACAGGTTTCTGTATCAGTGGTCCTCAGACTATTTCATGTCAAGGACCCCAAAAAATGATATGAAATTGGCCGCCGACCTCCATCTGAAAATATGTTTCCACATTTTCTGGGCCCTCGTTGTTCTGAAAGGGGGCGGGACTGTGACGCTCTATACGTCAAATCCATAGAAATAGTCGTCAAGAATCATACAGTACGTAAGCTTAATAACCTAAACATCCATCTAACAGTGGAATATCTATATGGCGCAACGGCGGTAATGAAACTATGAGGATACACTATAGAGTGCCATGTCTACATAAAATACTATCTCAGTTACGTAAATTGTTCTTCACCCGTGTCTCCTCATGGACCAATCAGAGCAAGACAGTTTTGTGCTTCCCAGTCGAGTCCATACAGATGTGAGGCGCTCCACCGATTTAAATTGGCAGTGGTGTGCACAGATAAGACACTAGGGGGTGCGAGCACCTGCCCCTTTCCCTCTGGACACCAATGTGCCATTTGGATTTTTTTTGTACAGTGTACACTGTACAGTATGTGGACCATGGTGACATTGTTCCAGAATTCTTGATTAAAAAAAAAACTTCTAATATATTATTTAGGCCCCAAAATCTATGAATCTCACACCATTAAGGCACAAGGTGCCCTTTTTTCACCTTGAGCACCTGCCCCTCTAAATGTCTGCACGCCATGGCTGAGGGAAGTAGCGGTGCCGGGGGGGGGGGGGGGGGGCTGGACCTCGGACAGGGGAAAATAATAATAATTGTAATCAAAACAGTTTTATGTTACTGTAAATGGACCTGATTTACACTCAAAATGACTCTATCAATGATCTTTTATCACTGAGTTATATCAGATATATAGTTGAACATCACTTCGCCTCGAGTTACGTGCATTCCAAACGTACAGAGAGGTGGCACATTTATAGTTAGATGCAGTATCAATATCAAAAGAAATAAAAGTACAAAATGTGAGTACACTTTTTTACCAGTGCTCTAGTGTAGTGGTTCCAAAAGTGTGTGGGGTCCGGGGACCCCTAGGGGTCATTGAGGGAGTTACAGGGGTCCCCAGTTTTCCAATGGAACCAAATGGACCTGTTAATTAAAATTGATTTTACAATATAAATTGGGGGGTCTCAGTGATAGAAATGCCATTAAAATGGTGGTCTGTGGATGTCAAACTGGGGTGTCCTTGGAAGTAACACAATCTGTGCTACCACTTTAAGCACGCGCGTGATCTGTCGGATTCCGTGTGGAGGCTGTCTAACATGTGAGTAAAAAAACCAAAACTAAAATAAATAAATAATAATAATATCGGATTAAATTCGATGAAAGAAAGACGTAACGTTACATGTTCTGGCACAGGTGGGGGGGGGGGGAGGAGGAATTAACGTAATGGTGCTGGTCCTGGCTCGGATTGGGTTGAAACTGGTTGAGAATCACTGCTAGAGCCGTAAGAATCTTCTCTTATGGGGTTGCCTGACTTATCTTTTCAAATGGGGGGGGTCCACGGGCTAATTAGTGTCAATTTGGGGGTCCTTGACATGAAAAGGTTTGGGACACCACTGCTAGTGGATTCTTTTTTTTTTTTTTTTTGCGTCGATGGAAACAGATGTCGGCCTGCATTCTTCTCAACAGGGTTTTTTTTTACAGCAACGCCACACAGAGTCAGAAAGCTGCAATTATACAGTGGATAATGTCTATCATCTCGCCAGGATTACAGGAAGGAATCCTCCGCGGATTCATGCGGATAAAAAACCCGCAACAGAAGGTATAGGTTGTTTTTCACATGCTCGGAGGGTTGCATTTAAGGGGCTGTTTACATGGGATGCTTATTAGTTTAGCGGGGGGTGGGGGAAACCCGTGGTAATGAGAAAGTACACACAGGCGAGCCATGTGTAATGGGCACACTGAATGAGAGTTACACGACCAAAAGAGAAGGGCTTGCACGGCTGTTGATTCCATCAACTAAAACAATGGCGGAAAATGTTCGTCAACTACCTTATTCCACTGACAAAAACGAAATAAAAGCTAAGCTATGATGAGAAACTAGAAATGTCAGGGACTATAGTGGAGAAGAGATCCAGTAGAACTAAATGTCAGGGAGGGACTAGTGGAGAAGAGATCCAGTAGAACTAAATGTTAGGGAGGGACTAGTGGAGAAGAGATCCAGTAGAAGTAAATGTTAGAGACGGACTAGTGGAGAAGAGATCCAGTGGAACTAAATGTCAGGGAGGGACTATTGGAGAAGTGATCCAGTAGAAGTAAATGTTAGAGACGGACTAGTGGAGAAGAGATCTAGTGGAGAAGAGATCCAGTAGAACTAAATGTCAGGGAGGGACTAGTGGAGAAGAGATCCAGTAGAACTAAATGGAGGGACTATAGTGGAGAAGAGATCCAGTAGAACTAAATGTTAGGGAGGGACTAGTGGAGAAGAGATCCAGTAGAACTAAATGTCAGGGAGGGACTAGTGGAGAAGAGATCCAGTAGAACTAAATGTTAGGGAGGGACTAGTGGAGAAGAGATCCAGTAGAACTAAATGTCAGGGAGGGACTAGTGGAGAAGAGATCCAGTAGAACTAAATGGAGGGACTATAGTGGAGAAGAGATCCAGTAGAACTAAATGTTAGGGAGGGACTAGTGGAGAAGAGATCCAGTAGAACTAAATGTCAGGGAGGGACTAGTGGAGAAGAGATCCAGTAGAACTAAATGTTAGGGAGGGACTAGTGGAGAAGAGATCCAGTAGAACTAAATGTCAGGGAGGGACTAGTGGAGAAGAAATCCAGTAGAACTAAATGTCAGGGAGGGACTATTGGAGAAGTGATCCAGTAGAAGTAAATGTTAGAGACGGACTAGTGGAGAAGAGATCTAGTGGAGAAGAGATCCAGTAGAAGTAAATGTTAGGGAGGGACTAGTGGAGAAGAGATCCAGTAGAACTAAATGTTAGGGAGGGACTAGTGGAGAAGAGATCCAGTAGAACTAAATGTCAGGGAGGGACTAGTGGAGAAGAGATCCAGTAGAATTAAATGTTAGGGAGGGACTAGTGGAGAAGAGATCCAGTAGAACTAAATGTTAGGGAGGGACTAGTGGAGAAGAGATCCAGTAGAACTAAATGTCAGACAGGGACTAGTGGAGAAGAGATCCAGTAGAAGTAAACGACAAGTGATTTCATGTTTGGTTGCGCTCGAGTGTTGCACTCTGCAGATCTTCAAGCTAGCAGCACAACTCGTTGTGAGCTTGTAGATCGGCTATTTTCAGCATGCCACGAAGTAGTGCTGCACGGTTCTTGCTCAAATGTGAAATCTCGATTTATTTTCCTCCACAAGAATTAGGAATCTCACACGATTCTCATTTATCCCATAAAAATATGTATTGTCTTTATTCTGTAGTTGCTACGCTCAAAATGCGTCACCTGGAGCCATATAACTACTGTGGCTTTAAAACAAAGTGATTTTTTTGATTAACTGTGCAACACTACACTACACTAGTCAGACATTACGACAACATCACAGCCTGCCAAAATACATTTCAGTCGACAAAATCAACTGTACATCCTGGCTGTGTGCCGTTAGTGGTTCCTGCTCTCGTAAGCTACTAGGGGTGTAACGATACATTTTTAACAGCGATACGATACGTATCATATGGCTTTAAGCAACTAGTCGACTATTCAACTAGTCGACTAGTAAATCCACTTGTCGACCTTGTTGGTACTAGTTGACTTAGTTGATAAGAACCAAAAACAATCCCCCGTTTTTGTAGGCCTCAAGATCAGCTAGATTAGTATAGTTATAGTCACCAATGTACACAGTTTAAAAAAATACAACTATTATTAAAAAAGAATACATAATAGGTAGGCCTAGTTGACTAGTAGGCCTACTAGTAATAGTCGACTAGTCGACTAGTAAACTAGGCAACTAGGCAACTAGTAAAAAATCACTAGAAGTGAAAGACCTATCACAAATCCACGATGCATGGTTGACGATACGATACATGTACGATATTGGTTCATTTGGTGACACGATACGATTCAATGATTTGAAATCGACACCATAACTATTTAGAAAATACATTAAATGTGTTTTTTTAAGGGTAACATTTATTATTATGGATATAAATTAAGTAAACACAGTGACACTCTGGCAAATAGATGGACATTGTATTTGAACACATTATGGACAAACCCACGCCTTGACGTGGACACAGAGAATACACACATTTATCGATAGTCCACGTGTAGCGATATGGAATGGAAAAGTAATTGAGCTCCATTCTTTTCTCCTTAAAATGTCTTCTAAAAGCAGCGCACCGGAGGAAACGGAGGAGTCGAGGCCAGTGGTGGCCGAGCAGCCGATCAATGCAATAAACAAGAAGTTATCCGGGCCTTTCAGTCAAAGACAACACAAACCTCCAACCAACCATATAATGTTGAACCTGTATAAACTCAGGTCACTCGTCTAAAATAACTAAATGTCACCGGCGGTAACAAGTATAGCGGGCGCATGAGGTAATGCATCTTTTTTTTTTTTATTATATTTTTTCATCCCCCCGCGCAGCATCAAAGATCCGTTGAAGCCAGCACTTCTGAAGCTAAAGCCCCGAGACAATGGAGCCATGATCCGCAGCTCAGCTATTATCAGTGCACAGATTTGACTCAGCGTTAAGGCTGATCAAACAGGGATGTGAGTCCCGGCTACATCCACTCAGACAGAATCAAACAGAGCGCCTAAATCCTCATCAGCCTCTAAAACTCACAAGCACTCCCCGTTGTTTACGGGGAGTTCATCCCGCCGCGCCGCGAGGAGGAACCGCTTTGTTCAATCAGAGGCCTGGACGCACATACGCAACGCACGCGCACGTATGCAACGCGCACGCACATGCGCAAGCGACAAGCAGAGCACGGCGACACAAACACAGACCTGCGCATGCGCGCGCGCGCGCACACACACACACACACACACACACACTTTGTGTATCCTGGACTGACCCTGCTGCCCGGACCATGACCCCAACCTCAAAATCCCCCCATGCATACGCCCATTAACCCATTAATACCCGAGGCTCGTTCTACATAAATACACCCCTGAAAATTACTGGTTCTCACACTTTCAAGATGATTTAAAAAAAAAAAAGTTAAAACAATATCAGATGTACTGTATGTATTGTATTTGTTTTTACTAAGAATAAGGTTAGAAGTTTATAGATTTAGGTTTAGGCAAAGTTTAGGGGTTTGGTTTTGGCACCATTTTACTGGAGGTTAGGTTTAACCATTTAGACCTAGTTTACTGGAGGTTAAAGGTATATTCAGTGATTTCACTTAATTCAAATATCACTTATTTTTTTGTTTTGTTGTGATAATCCTCCCTACTATAGAGTGTGCTGGCCATATAAGGAGTTCCTCCCTGTCCCCAGTTAACCCCTGGGGGTCAACAAACCTTAGGTTTCGTTTTTGACTCTCTATCCTGATTGGACGAAAGGCTGGGTCCCACAGCCAAAAACGAAACCTAAGGTTTTTTGAGTGAAATCACTGAATATACCTTTAAGGTTAGGAATAAGGTTATAGGTTTAACTGTTTAGACATAGTTTACTGAGGTTACGTTTAGGCTAGCAGGCCTGTTGTGGTCATTCAGGTCTAATATTACATTTTACATTTTGTGTGTCTATGGCAAAAATGGAACGTTGACAAAAATGTCCACCACAAGCCAACATGTGGCGATGTCATGCACAGAGAACACTAGATAATACTTGAAATTCACCACCAAGTCTCTATCCGATCTACAAGCTCACCAAGTCTCTATCCGATCTACAAGCTCACCAAGTCTCTATCCGATCTACAAGCTCACAACAAACCCCAGCATAGGGATGCTGATGGGGTTCAAGGGACACTTCACCCTTTTTGCAAAAAAAACATATGTTAAGAATACGTTTAGAAGATTTCCTGGGGGTCTTTATGTGTGTAATATGTGTTTTAAGATATTTTAGATTTTAGCAGTGAGCCCACTCAGCCCAGTGTCTCTGATGTCATCGACACTGGGCTCAATCTAAAATATCTAAAATCACACACATAAAGACCCCCAGGAGAGTTTTCTCTATCTTCTAAACATGATTAACATTGATGAACAAGTTTCCCAACAACACCCCGAACGCCCGGGGGTATAGAGCGTCTTAGTCCCTCCCCCTTTCAGAACGACGAGTGGCCCGGGAAATGAAATGCAATGCATTTCTCCCATAGGATTTTCTTTAAGTATTTATTTAAAGACGGTTTTACGCCGCGGACAAAGCCAACTCGGATCGTGACAAATCATGACAATGAACACAATGTTTTGGGCCGATCAAATCATTAGAAAGAAGAAAATAAAGGCAGGAGACAACACTATTTGTTTTGTTTTTCTTCTTATAAATTATTTGATCAGCCCAAAACATTGTGTTCATTGTCATGATTTGTCACGATCCGAGTTGGCTTTGTCCGCGGCGTAACCGTCTTTAAATAAATACTTAAAGAAAATCCTATGGGAGAAATGCATTGCATTTCATTTCCTGGGCCACTCGTCGTTCTGAAAGGGGGAGGGACCAGCGATTTGCAGCTTCAGAGCCTATTTCAAGGTGGCACATCTTGGAAGCAGCTAGATGTAGCTAGATGTAGCCAAAACACCCCTGAGGGGATCGACAACAAAGGCAGCTATGATTACTTCTAACGGGGCTGCGAAGCGACGGGACCACGATGGGCCGTCAAAAACATAATCTTTGGTTAGAATCGGAAGCGTTGATTTAGATCAAGAGCTATTCACGTTTTAAGATTTTCTTTCTCGTCCACTAAAATGTAGGGTCACCACTTTGGATGACGTCCCAACCGGAAATGACCAACAGGCGCTCCCAGCCTGTGGAGCGGTGCGCTCGGTTATGAAATCATTAATGTTCCGTCTTTTGATTAATCTCCGTCCTGGGCACTGAACTATTTGATATGACTGAGATCTCCGTGCCGCTCGGGGGGGTTAAATGCCATGTAAAAAATCCTAATGCAAACATATTTTCTCTCAGGTTGTCCTCGAGACGTACTGGATCTTACAGGGAAACATTCACACATTTTTTGTAGCGTTAATATATTTTGAAACCCTTTTTTTTCACCCAGTGCCAACACTGTAAAAGAAGTGTGGCTGCAAAATGCCCAAACAACATTCGTCTAAAGTGAATATTTTGGCAGAGATGACAATTTGTTTCGTAGATTTCCGAAGGAGAAATCTCCGTGTGCGCCCTCTAATCTAGGACACGCCCTCTACTTAACGAGGTCACACATACTCAACGAGGCCACGCCCTTTACTCAACCAGGCCAGGCTAATTGGGCCAAACGGCCTGCTATTGAACTGTGACTGTAAATCAACGTTTCAATGACAAAGTATTCCAGAGTAATGAGGCTGCAAAGGTGAGGTGGATTTGAAGATTAAATCCCAAAGACAAATATCTTAAAGTATAAACCTTGAAAATAAGACAGATGGAAATGTGGAAAGTCTGAAGTTTCAAAGTTAAATAATGACGGAGTAATCAGAGCACAGAAAAGTGATTGGTAACGGTGAGATAAATGCATTTGAGGTTAAATGTTGTGAACACTATAGAGCGTCGCAGTCCCTCCCCCTTTCAGAACGACGAGTGGCCCAGGAAATGAAATGCAATGCATTCTGACCACAGGATTTTCTTTAAGTATTTATGTAAAGACGGTTACGCCGCGGACAAAGCCAACTCGGATCGTGACAAATCATGACAATGAACACAATATCCTATGGTCAGAATGCATTGCATTTCATTTCCTGGGCCACTCGCCGTTCTGAAAGGGGGAGGGACTGCGACGCTCTATATAGGGGGTTGAAATGTGCCATCCCCTGGTACCCCCATACATGACGCCCCCTCATGGGCGTTCCTTTATTCCATTCTCTTTCCCTTTATACTCTGGAGGAGGAGGACGAGAAGGAGGAGAACAAGGAGGAGGAGGAGGAGGAGAGCGAAGCAAAAAAGCAGCTGTTTCCACTGTACGTCTGTTTGTCTTTATCAGGCAGACCTTCCTTTCATTCCCCCACACATGCGCACACACACACGCACGCACGCACGCACACACACACGAACACACACACACACACCTTCAGCGCGACCTCCTTCCATTCCCACACACATTATCAAGTTTTTATCAGCGCCAAACAGAGCTGTGATGTCATGGAAGCAGTGACATCAGCACAGAGCGCCGTGCAGCGCCGACTGGACTGGAGTGGAGTGGAGTGGAATGGACTGGAATGGACTCTAGTGTTGGAATGGACTCTAGTGTTGCACGATTCTTGCTCATAATTTAAGTCTGGATTTCCCCCCGCAATAACCAAGATCACGATACGCTCACGAATGTCTTTTTTCCCCCATGAAAAGATGTATTGTCTTTAGTCTGTAACTGCCGAACATTACTACATTAATTATAAATATGTAGTCTTTAGTCTGTAACTGCCGAACATTACTACATTAATTATAAATGTGTATAGTCTTTAGTCTGTATTTACTACATTCAAAATGTGTCACCTGGAGCAAAAACTACAGTGACTTTAAACAGACAACATCAAAGTGCTTAAAGACTTAAACCTCTCTTAAAGTCTCTCTCTTGTAGTTACAGAGTAACTAAAATGAACTGGACAGCCAACTGAACTATAGTGCTGCACCATTCTGGACCACATGTAGAAATGAGATCTCACAGGTGTCTGAATATAGATCTCAATCTTTTTCTTTTTTTTTGATTAATTGTGCAGCACAGGACTGAACTGGACTGGACTGGAGGCGCACTGCGCGGGGCAGAGCTCCGCTCCGCTCCAATCCGGGCCATGCTCTCTACTGTTCCATTAATACCGTGGACGTGCTAATCTTCCCACCCAGCCTGGCAGCACGCACACACATGCACACACACACAATGAGAACACTCCTGCTCTTTGTGCTAGCTGGCCCAAAGTGTGTGACCCACTTTGAGCCACGCTATAATCACAGAGCTCATAAAAAAGTCCTGTTCCTCTCTCTCTCTCTCTCTCTCTCTCTCTTCCCCCCCCCCCCCCCCCCCCCCCTCTGCACCTTTCCTCTCTCTCTTTGTCCCAGGCCAGCCCAGAGTCAGCGTTTTTCTCCCCCAAACAAATGTTTGGATTTAGTTTAGGTTTTTTTTATAGGGGGGGGGGGGGATTTGGTATTCCTCCTGCCTTGCACATGCCCGCCCAGACAGACAGACAGGCATACAGACAGGCAGACAAGACGGTCGAGGACCCCCCAGACAGACAGGCAGCGGGGACCCCCCAGCTCTCTCTCTCGGTGGAGCGGAGAAAACAAGGTGGATGAAAGCGAAGCGAGATATATGAGAATGATAAGAGAGATAGAGATTGAGATAGAGAGAGAGAGAGAGAGGGAATTCCTCGCCCTGTTGGAAATCAGCAGCAGCCTGTTCAAAGGCTTCAGTTTTGAAAAGGCTCAAATGACAGCCTTGCGCGCGCGCGCACACACACACACACACACACACACACACACACACACACACTCACACTCACACTCACACTCACACTCACACTCACACACACTCACACACACACACACACACACACACACAGCAAAACAAATATTGCTCCCAGAGGAAGTGACATAATAACACAGCACTGATCATATCCACCACTCCTCTTTACATGAAGGACAAACAACAACAACAACAACAACAACACAATGTGGTCACATGGGGAGACGATGGCGCAAAGAGAGAGACAAACGATTTGGGGCTTTTATGGGAGAGAGGCCAGTTCTCTTCTCCACTTCCACAGTCAGGCATAAATCACTTATTGCTGATGGAAGCGTTCCCGATGTTACATAATGCCCTGGTGGAGATGTTTGTAGAGGAAGAAGAACTGTTCTTCAACCACCGAGAATGAGGCTTTGATAGATCACTTCATGATCAAAAGAATGAGGCTTTGATGGATCACTTCATGATCAAAAGAATGAGGCTCCGATAGATCACTTCATGATCAAAAGAATGAGGCTTTGATGGATCACTTCATGATCAAAAGAATGAGGCTCCGATAGATCACTTCATGATCAAAAGAATGAGGCTTTGATAGATCACTTTATGATCAAAAGAATGAGGCTTTGATAGATCACTTTATGATCAAAATAATGAGGCTTTGATAGATCACTTTATGATCAAAAGAATGAGGCTTTGATAGATCACTTTATGATCAAAAGAATGAGGCTCCGATAGATCACTTCATGATCGAAAGAATGAGGCACAGAAAATAACATTGACTGAAACGAAAGCAAGCCAACAACAAAAAATACAAATTAAAAAAAAAATCACACCTGTGTGAAGTGAGGGGCGCTCTTATCATCGTACATCATCATGGCGTGACATGTCAATTTAATTTGCTCGTCTACATATGACGTAAATTATCCATTCATTGTCAATGGCATTTAATGTTTGTGTAAGATGAAAAGCTACACTAATAGGGTTTGGGTTAGGAGGGGCTAGCTACATGTCATTATGTTAACCGTCTTCCTGCCATTGCCGAAGCCCTTCGGCAATTGAAGCATTAATTTGATATTAACGCTTGCTGCCATTGCCGACGGCCTTCGGCAATTGCCCTTTATTAGTGCATATGATTGATCAAGCCATAATGCTACTCACGTTAGCCGGTTAGCTAGCACTGTTGTTAGCACTGCACTGGATCGTTCATATTAATTCACCGTCGCCATAAGAATCCATTCTATCCGTTTCTTTCAATCGCCTGTATCTCCTATTCCTTGTCCCAGATGGCATTTTTGGTCAAAACAGCGTTTCTTTGACGGCACGAGCCGACGTTGTGGAGTGCAAAAATGTACCGGCATTTTTCGATCATGTAAACAAAGGTTGTCTTGGCAACGTAAAGCTGGCAGGGATAAGCTCACTTCCGGTTGAGGCAAAATGTGGCTTTTCAAAATAAGAGCTCAAATTAAAAAAATGCTGGCATGAATTAGGTCCTAATTTCTCAATAAATGGCAGCAGTAAAAGGGTTAATAACATCATCATCATCATACTATAATGTCTGAGTGTCTGTCTGTGTGTCACTGTGACTGCCGTAGATCCTCACTGCCTGCACCAATCACTCCCACGTTTCACACAGGCATTGACCATAATAATATGGAGGTCTTAAAGGACCACCTCACCACTTTTCAACCTATCTTCATATAATAGGTCCTCACTAATAATCATGAAGAAATGGCGCAATCTTTTTCTACTCGGTCCGTATCTCATAGGAGGGCTGTGGGCAGTTCAGAAACCGTCTTCCAGTGACATCATCGATGGGGAATACAAGCTAATAGAAACGGCAGGCTTTCTAGTCCTGAAAAGTTGCAATGTGAAAATGGAAGCCATCGTTCTCACAATAATGAAAATCTAAACATTTTTGTAAAAAAATCTTGTTTAAAAACAAATCTGCCTAATGATGATGTCACTGGAAGACTGTTTCTAAACTGCCCACAGCCCTCCTATGAGACACAGACTGAGTAGAAAGAAATCGTGCCATTTTTTCATGATTATTAGTGAGGACCTATTATATGAAGATTGGTTGAAAAGTGGTGAAGTGGTCCTTTAACGAAGCCCTTTTTCCAATTTAACTAATTATGAATGAATAGAAATGTATTAGTGAATTAAAAATGCGAAAACGCACCCAGGGCGCAGTACCCCCCACGGCCACTAGGTGGGGGGGCAAATATCTCACAACGGGTAAGGGCTAGTGTTAATAACACTCATACTGTACTAAAGCTTTGTAATCTCAACCTGCAGGCTCTCCTGTAGCTCAGTTAGCTGCTGTTGTCAGTCGCACTGTGATGTGCTGCGGCGTTGCTAACGTCAGTCGCGCTGCGCTGCAACGTCGCTAACCTCAGTCACGCTGCGCTGCAACGTTGCTAACCTCATAGTCGCGCTGCACTGCAGCGTTGATAACATCAGTTGCGCTGCAGCGCTGATAACCTCGTGTCACTATACTCACCAGGCTTTCCACCTCTACGGCGTTCGAGTCTGGGTTGAGACTTCACGCGTCAGGGCTTAGGTCGCCACTACACGAGTGGCTCAGACCATTGGTGTAGGCGGCATTTCAGTGCTTGGGGTAAGACTCCCATTGGCCTTTGGCTTTAACCCATTCTGACCTGAGATCAGATTCATATGAGGTTTCCACTGGACACACGCTGGTCTGACGAACCCATTCTGACCTGAGACCAGATTCTAAAAATGTCAGTCGTTCTTCGATTTTTTTCAAAAATAGCTAAAGCATAACATGATGCTAACACCAAAATGGGTGCCCGGTCAGAATGGGTTAAAAATGGGGCAGTTGTATGTCAGGTCCAACAAATGAAGACTAAAATGTCAGGGAGGGACTAGTGAAGAAGAGATCCAGTAGAACTAAATGTCAGGGAGGGACTAGTGGAGAAGAGATCGAGTAGAACTCAATGTTAGGGAGGGACTAGTGGAGAAGAGATCCAGTATAGAACTCAATGTCAGGGAGGGACTAGTGGAGAAGAGATCCAGTAGAACTCAATGTCAGGGAGGGACTAGTGGAGAAGAGATTCAGTAGAACTAAATGCCAGGGAGGGACTAGTGGAGAAGAGATCCAGTACAACTCAATGTCAGGGAGGGACTAATGGAGAAGAGATCCAGTAGAACTAAATAACTGAGTGATTTTTATGGTTGGTTGCGTTCGGGTGTAAAATAGCAGATCTGTCGAAAACCAACACTGGTCCTCAGGAGAATCTTTTTTTTATTTTTTTTGTGACTATCAGGACCTTTGTTTCTTTATTCAGGGGGAGGTACAAGGTTAGTTTTACGTCGTTATTGTTATTGGTGACATTCCCCGTTTTTCCTTTTTTTTTGCAACCCTTCCCCTTAGGTTGGGCAGAATGACCAAGAGTGGTCACGCTTGCCCAGCCTACCCTCCTGTTCTCCCTCCCACCCTCCCATGGGTCCTATAGGGGAGGCAAAACATAATAATTAAAATAAGGAAAAATAAATATTAAAGTAAGTAAGATGAACAAAAAAGAGAAAAATAAATGAACAAAAAATACATACATACATGACATAAACAGAGAATAAAACACAAACAATTACAAAATATTTGTATAATATAGTCTACTGCATATGCCTCCTTGGGACATTGAAATTGATAGTTCAATTAAATTACAACTGATCGCTCGGGAGTGTTTCCAAGTTGTTGAAGTGTGACATGAAAACTGTCTTTCTGGCCTGAATTGTGTGGTATACGGTAGCCTTACTTTTGTCACGCGAGTGTTATGGACTTTTGGAATGTACAAGCGAGGTTGCATCATGCTCTCGCCATGCTGGACGCATCGGCAGCATAGCATGCCATGGAATGTCACGGAGGGTCAGTGGGGCAGTGTGTTGAAGGGCGCAATGCCAGACAACAAGCGGCCCGCGGTGTCACGATCCGTCTCTCACTCCTCAGGGACACCCCCATGGCGAGACTGACGGACCAGAGGGCAGCACATATGCATTCTGCAGGGAATGCCATTCCACAGACTCAAAGCATGAGAGCCAGTCAGTGTCTCATCATTCTGTGTCTATACCGACTAGTGGTGTGTAGGGCAGGGGTTCTCAACGGTTATTTTTTTGGCTGGGGACCCCCGGAAATGCTTTGGCCATGTCTCGCGACATGGCCAAATGTCCCCCCCCATCCCCCCCTGTCCCAATACAAACCTACTGCAGAAATAAACCTTAATATTAGAGAAAATATATCATACGTGAATACTGAAACCAGATATGAATCATTATGGAAAGTTGCATGTACTACACGACACGTATACTATGTACACTCTTCATTTCCATTTTCCAGCCATTCAGTTGCAAAAAATAAAAAGGAAAACATATAATAATAAAACATAATTTAAGGACCCCCCCAAAATAATTTGGCGACCCTCCCCTTGGGTGTAGTGACTCGACTCGATGTTTATTTTCTCGGTCTCGTCTCGGAGAAAGAAAATGGTGTTCCAAAACTTTACTAAATGATCCTGGCGGTTATACGCTCATATAGGATTATGAAGCATTGGCGGAGGAATTATATACATGATTTTCCACCAGCTTGTTGTGTTGCTTACTGTCGATCGTGGACACACCATCAGATGAACTGATACATGGACACACCATCAGATGAACCAATCAGAGACCTGATACATGGACACACCGTCAGATGAACCAATCAGAGACCTGATACATGGACACACCATCAGATGAACTGATACATGGACACACCATCAGATGAACAAATCAGAGACCTGATACATGGACACACCGTCAGATGAACCAATCAGAGACCTGATACATGGCCACACCATCAGATGAACCAATCAGAGATCTGATACATGGATGGACACACCATCAGATGAACCAATCAGAGACCTGATACATGGACACACCGTCAGATGAACCAATCAGAGATCTGATACATGGACACACCATCAGATGAACCAATCAGAGACCTGATACATGGACACGCCATCAGATGAACCAATCAGAGATCTGATACATGGACACACCATCAGATGAACCAATCAGACCTGATACATGGATGGACACACCATCAGATGAACCAATCAGAGATCTGATACATGGATGGACACACCATCAGATGAACCAATCAGAGATCTGATACATGGATGGACACACCATCAGATGAACCAATCAGAGATCTGATACATGGATGGACACACCATCAGATGAACCAATCAGAGATCTGATACATGGACACACCATCAGATGAACCAATCAGAGACCTGATACATGGACACACCATCAGATGAACCAATCAGAGACCTGATACATGGACACACCATCAGATGAACCAATCAGGGGGCAGGGTTTCTGAAGACACACTTCAGTCCATCTTATCTCTGCTCTGTCCCTCCCAGACCACGGGGTGAAGGGTCAACACTCTGTGTGTGCATGTGTGTGTGTGTGTGTGTGTGTGTGCGTGCGCATGTGTGTGCGTGCAATTGTGCGTGCGTGTGTGTAACTCTAGAGGAGTTTAAAGTGCCACCTGTCTGTCTCTCAGTTTCAGGAGCCAGATGTCTACAGGTCACCAGAGGGCCTAGACCGCCTGTTCACACACACACAATAACACACACACACACACACACACACACACACACACACTCACCAGAGGGCCTAGACCTCCTGTTCACACACACGCACACACACACACGCACACGCACACACACACACACACACGCACGCACACACACACACACACACACACACGGTATACTCACCCACGGTATCACACGGCTCGTCCTTGTGAACGCAGAAGTCTGTCCTGAAGGAACAACAGAAACACGTTAACAGAAGTCTGTCCTGAAGGTTGAACAGAGAAACACATCAAGTCATCTGATGCTTTTGATGGCATAGGCAGCTGGGGAGAAACTAGGGAGAAACTAGGCGCAGCTGATGGACAAAGGACTAATTAATTAAAGCGACAGAGAGAGAGAGAGAGGAGAGTGTGTGTGTGTGTGTGTGTGTGTGTGTACGTCAATTTAACAAAGTGCAGACGATCAGAAATCAGCAGAGTGAGCGACGTATGCCAAATTGAAGTGGACTCGGCCCCAGACTTTTTTTTTTCTCCCTGGAAATGTCATTGCACTGTGCACTGGTATGCTGCATATGATTAGGACTTGACACGCACGTTCATACGCATGCACACACGCAGACGCACGCATGCACACACACACACACACACACACGCGCGCGCGCGAACACAGACACACACATTTAGCCTTTATAAAGCCATTCTGGGTGACCTGCCGTCTTACATTTCATCCAAATTCGACTTGGTCCAAAACACCCTAAACCTCAGGTCAAATGCTTGGCTGCGGTGTGTAGTACCAGCATTCAAATCCGAGGGGGGTAAAAAGTGTCCGGCCTTCTTTGGCCCTTGGTCGTGGAATGATCTACAGTCCAGAATAAAACTGGCTTTGAAAGTTCAGGTCCAGGGGGTGTACTTGTACATCAAGCTGCCTCACGCTACAGAAACAGGAGATAGGCTCCTGCCCTATGGGCCTCATGGCTCGGCAAGGCTACTCACTTTTACTTACTTATCTTTGATGTACAGTCCAACACCTGCACATGTTTGGATATGTACTAGCCTATGTTCATGCCTATATATTTATTATATAAGTTCAGATCGTGTAGATTGTAGGGCTGTCCCCGACTAAGGATTTGTATAGTCGACTGATAGATGAATAAATTTGCTGTTAGTCAACTAATAGTCGACTAAGCAAAAATTATAATAATAATAATAAACTTTGTATATAAAAATACAATATTTACAAAAATATACAAAAATATTGTATTATTCCACTAGGTCTGTGGGGGACATAAACACATTTGAACATTCTGACTGTTCAAATCTTTTTTTTTAACAACTGAGAGGCTTGTCATTAGCCAGATTGAGCACAGCAGGTGAGATTGAGATTCTGGAGTCTATCAGGCCAGCACACTGTGCGATTCAAGTCACAGGCAGTGGCACATTGCCACACAGGCAGACACACTCCAGATGCACATTGGAGATTTGAACAGTCAAATGTGTTAATGTCCCCCACAGACCTAGTGGAATAATACAATATTTTTGTATATTTTTGTAAATATTGTATTTTTATATACTATTCGACTAATATACTATATACTATTCGACTAATCGAGGTCAGCCCTAGTAGATTGTGTATATGGTGTATTTTGCCCTGCTACTAAAAAGTAGGACAGGTGACTTGTTGTATTTTATGCATACTGTAGGTACTTTAAGGTGTATTATGGATGTTGTATTTGCTGGTTCAAAATGTAACATTGACGATGTGGTATTGAAGTGTCATTTTATTTTTGCCTCCTGGCCAGTTCCCACTTGTAAAAGAGACGCAGTCTCAATGTGATTTTACTGATTAAATAAGGTAAGGTAAAAAAAAAAAGAACATGCACAGACACACGCACCCACCAGTTTTGGAGATATGGCTTATAGAGTGATGTCTTGCAGAAAACAGCGAAAACAGGCTTGAAAGGTTCACTTCTGTGGTATCTAACATTACACCTAGCTACATTTATTTCACATTTACATGTCGATTTTCATATATAGACCGATTCAGAAATGGGTCTCATGGTCGCAGGCAACGCATTTCCTGTAGGCGGAGACGACTCATACAGTACTAAGCATTAAAGTATTAAAGTATGAGACTGACGTTATGTATCTTTCGGGGCCTTTCAATGCTTTGTCTCAACCATTAGTATATATGGCTCTGGTCTCAGCCACCGCGGTAGATATTTTGACATTCCGTTTTTTTTATGTTGCCACTACTGTTGGAGCAGCCATAAACTACACAGGTTCATCCCGATGTTCTGGGGCATCTTTGTAATGTTAGTGTTAGTAAAACGCAGGTAAAAGAGTAACGTTTGAAGCAGACTAACATCAGTCACTTTTCCATTCACTGTAGTAGAAGGATGTGCGGGGAAACCGCAGATATGTCGTCTCCGCCTACAGGAAATACGTTGCCTGCGACCATGAGACCCGTTTCTGAATCGGTCTATTGATTAGTTTGCATTTAGTTTTTATTTCGTTTCCGTCAGTGAAAAAAGGTAGCCGACAAACATCTTTCGTCCTAGTTTTAAATGGGTTTTTTTTTTTAGGCTTTCGCCTTTATTTTATATTTTTTTATGGAGGGAAAGACAGTAGGCTGACAGGCAATGGGGAGAGAGAGATGGGGGGGTTGACGTGCAGTAAAGGCCGTCGGGATTGGGAGTCGAACCCGCGGCACACTGCCAGACCTGGATCACCGGCCAAGGTGCCTGGACCGCTGAGCCAACGGCCTAGGCCTTCGTCCAAGTTGTAATCGACGAAATGAACACACACACGTAAAACAACATGCATTTAATTTGTCTCCATGTCACCCTCTCCTCCTCCTGTCTGACAAAATGTGATCCCCAAATAATACCCCCCATCTTCACAGAGCTGTGTGTGTGTGTGTGTGTGTGTGGTAGGGTGGGGGATCAGGTTTACAACAAAGCACCTTAGGAACAAAAGACCCCTCTGTACGCCCCCCACCCCCCCACACCCTCCACTGGAAGACAGACAGGATAGGATCTGACAGGCTAACATGAGCACTCATTTAAACAAAAGGATTCTCTCTCTCTCTCTCTCTCTCTCTCATCGAATTACATCAGGTAATAACAGATAATCCTAAATTAAGAGTGTGTCATGTCGTGCCAGACGCCGCGTGTCGTTCGCCCCTCGTTCATGTGAGTTTGCATGTTCTCCCCGTGTCCCCTATAGGGTAGGTACCCTCACGTTATCCCCGTGTCCCCTAGGGAAGGTACACTCACATGTTCTCCCCGTGTCCCCTAGGGTAGGTACCCTCACATGTTCTCCCCGTGTCCCCTAGGGTAGGTACCCTCACATGTTCTCCCCGTGTCCCCTAGGGTAGGTACCCTCACATGTTCTTTCCGTGTCCTCACATGTTCTCTCCGTGTCCCCTAGGGTAGGTACCCTCACATGTTCTCTCCGTGTCCCCTAGGGTAGGTACCCTCACATGTTCTCTCCGTGTCCCCTATAGGGTAGGTACCCTCACATGTTCTCCCCGTGTCCCCTAGGGTAGGTACCCTCACATGTTGTCCCCGTGTCCCCTAGGGTAGGTACCCTCACATGTTCTCCCCGTTATAGGGTAGGTACCCTCACACGTTCTCCCCGTGTCCCCTAGGGTAGGTACCCTCACATGTTCTCTCTGTGTCCCCTAGGGTAGGTACCCTCACATGTTCTCCCCGTGTCCCCTAGGGTAGGTACCCTCACACGTTCTCCCCGTGTCCCCTAGGGTAGGTACCCTCACATGTTCTCCCCGTGTCCCCTAGGGTAGGTACCCTCACATGTCCTCTCTGTGTCCCCTAGGGTAGGTACCCTCACATGTTCTCCCCGTGTCCTCTAGGGTAGGTACCCTCACATGTTCTCTGTGTCTCCTAGGGTAGGTACCCTCACATGTTCTCCCCGTGTCCCCTAGGGTAGGTACCCTCACATGTTCTCTGTGTCTCCTAGGGTAGGTACCCTCACATGTTCTCCCTGTGTCCCCTAGGGCAGTGTTTCTCAACCTTTTTTGTCCCAGGGCACACTTTTCATAGCCTAAAAATATCGGGGCACACCTAGATATACGGTGTGTGTATATACTGTATATATACCGGTGTATATATATAGTAAATATATATATTATATATAATATATATATATATATATAATATTAGTGGTCCATGACATGAAAATGTTTGAGAACCACTGCTCTAAAACAACATTGGACAATGATGTTTGACAGTCAGCAATATTGTTTCTTATTCTAGATTTATTTTCTGACTTTTTCGGACTTTCTGACTTGATCTGGCCTGTTAACATTTTCATAGACCTGGTTGCTTGTTTCCCTCTCAGTCAATGTGGCAACCCTGGTCAAAGCCGTGTTGACTGTTGTGGTTCCGTATGATAATTTAGCTTAGCACACAACAGCTAGGAGGATGCAGCAGGCTGCTGCCGTCATGTTTAACAGTATTTTGCGCAATTCATGTCCCCAAATATATGGATATGGCTCCATCGCTGCCTCTTTCTTTAGTAGAAGTAGAAATTTAACATGTTGCTGACTGTTTATCGTCCCTCTCACACGCACACGCACACGCACGCACACGCACACGCACACGCACACACACACACACACCACCTCCTGGCCGCTGCAGACCCAGAGGCTCTGTGCAGAGGGAGACCCCGATATTTATTTATCGGGTTAACGCAGCACGTTAACGCCGATGTGCCCCGAGATTTTTAGGCTATGAAAAGTGTTACTTTCGGACAAATCTCGCGGCACACCTGGACAGATCAAACGGCACAGTAAAGTGCCACGGTACATAGGTTGAGAAACACTGCCCTAGGGTAGCTACCCTCACAACAAACATGCAGTAATCCTGGTCTCTATATTGCCTCCCCCTGGCCAGCTGGTGCACCTGATGGAGGGGAAAGGAACTGGTTGGAATAACGTGTTCCTTCCACACGCTAGTACGTCGAACCGGGGGAACTACCCCCTGTCAAGTTGAAGCATGAGCTCAGTTCGGGTCTCTCCCCAGGTCGGCAGAGGGAGAGCCAGGATTACAGAAAGAATGTGGGTTACAAAATTGTGGTATAAAAACGTAAGAGGAAAAACCACATTAGTGCTCCAGACAGGTACCTAGTGACCAGCACGGCTGTGTCCACAGGGGGGATGTCGTCCCTCGCTCCCGGCACGTGGTTGGTCCCCAGGTAGCGAGGACCCCCGTACTCCTGCCACTGCCACTGGCAGAAGCTCTCCAGGGACCTCTCCCCATGGTGGCTCACCTTTAACTTCCCCTGGAAGACAGAATATCACAGAGCAAGCGTTTCGGTCACTCACACGGTCAAACACATCTCTCTGTTTTTAAACTACAACAGGACGTCACTGAGCCGCGGTGGTAAGAGACTCACCGCTCACCCAAACACATCTCTCTGTTTTTACTAAAACTACAACATGGCGTCACTGAGCCATGGTGGTAAGAGACTCACCGCTCACCCAAACACATCTCTCTGTTTTTACTAAAACTACAACATGGCGTCACTGAGCCACGATGGTAAGAGACTCACCGCTCACCCAAACACATCTCTCTGTTTTTACTAAAACTACAACATGACGTCACTGAGTCGCGGTGGTAAGAGACTCACCGCTCACCCAAACACATCTGTTTTTACTAAAACTACAACATGACGTCACTGAGCCGCGGTGGTAAGAGACTCACCGCTCACCCAAACACATCTGATTTTACTAAAACTACAACATGACGTCACTGAGCCACGGTGGTAAGAGACTCACCGCTCACCCAAACACATCTCTGTTTTTACTAAAACTACAACATGACGTTTCTTTCCTTATGTTGTAGTTTTAGTCAAGAGATGGTCACCTCTTAACCGAAAACCGGACTATGAATAGGCCTCTAGTCGACTGAAAGTAGTGTCAGTTGGGGCGGGACCAGCATCTGCTGCATGACAGGCAGGTCGTTTGGGTCAGCAGAGAGTTAACGAGGGGTCCAAGGGTCGACGGGGGAGGTTAAAAGGTGAAAGGTCATGCTTACGGGGCGGGTGTGAAGCAGCACCAGTTTGGTGACTCGGATGTTGATCCTGATCCCCAGACTCTGGTGGAGGAACATGTTGTAGACCTGTTGGAGAGAAGACATGGACACGTGTTATTTTCGAGGGGCGCTAGCCCCTCCTATATACAGCTTTGGTCCTCACAAAATGTCCACAACATAAACATTATATGCCATTGACAATGAAGGGAATATGTACGTCATCTTGTCCCCACACGTCTCACATTTGCCATCAACACTGCATGAAAAGCGGGGTTAACGGCCAGGCAATTATGGCGGGCACTAGATTTGCCCACAAACCTAATGTTTAGCATGCATAATCGCCCATAAACGCCCGTAACGTACCATTGTTGTTAAGTTTATCTGGAGTTTCCTGTCACATACATGGTTTTTGCGCAGTGCAATGAAAAGAGAAAGGAGGTCAAATGTCCACAACACAAACATTAAATGCCATTGACAATGAAGGGAAATTTTACGTCATCTTGTCCACACATGTCTCATATTTGCCATCGACAAATATTCGGCCATATTCACTTTCTTAAAGGTGCTGACCTTATCACATTTGTGCAAAACTAATGCTTGGAATGGATTCAGAAACCCCCTAGTTTGACATGTAACATGCTACTTAAAGTATGATTAAATTCTGCCTTATATTGGTTGTCTATGGTGTGGTATACAAAAATGGCCATAGCTTTTTTTCGTGATGTTTCCCGGCAGAGCAGACCTCTCATTCTGTGGACCTTAATGACCAAGTGAATAGAAAAAAAAAACACAAATAAAAAGTATGTCATGACATCACAGGTCAATCCTTAAAGGACAACTTTAGTTTTTTTCAACCAAGGTTCATGTTTTAGGTTGTTATTAGAGAAACTAAAAGGTGAGAGTTAATTTTCTTTCATTTGCTGCTTTCTCTCGTTTTGGGAATTTTAGCAGTTTTTTGACAGGGGGCGGGGGCATTCGAGCATGGGGCTAAATATGTATTTTTTTACAAAATAATATGGCAATTCTTTTATTTATTATTTACTATAGTCCTAATAAACTCCAAGAAATTACATCTGGCCACAAAAGATCACAGGATCTATTGAATGTGACAAACTGACATATTGAGCCTATACACACAGTATAAGCCTTGCAGTAGGCTACCTTCACATTCAGTAGATCCTGTGATCTTCTGTGGCCAGATGTAATTTCCTGGGGTTTATTAGGACTATAGTAAATAATACAAAAATAAATCACCATAAAAATAAAATAAAATAAAAATACATATTTAGCCCCATGCTCGAATGCCCCCGCCCCCCTGTCAAAAAGAGCTAAAATCCCTAAAACGAAAGAAAGCAGCAAATGAAAAAAAAAATAACACTCATCTTTTACTTTCTCTAATGACAACCTAAAACATGAACCTTGGTTGAAAAAAGTTGTCCTTTAAAGGGCCTTTTGCAACCAGATCTTATTTTAATGATGTTTGGGAGACGAGAAACACTTTCCTGGGGTTTTTTATGTGGGTAATGTGTTTTTAGATAATTTAATTGTAGTCCAGGAAGGAAGTGAGCCCAGTGTCCATGACATCATGGAGCCCATGGACACCTTGAAATACTGAAATATCTAAAAACACAAATTACCCACATAAAAACCCAGGAAAGTGTTTATTGTCTCCCAAACACCATTCAAATAAGATCTGGTTGCGAAAGGTGTGGCCCTTTAACCGTTGAGCTTTTGGGCCTGTGGAGGTTGGCTCCGGGTAGAAAACAAGAGGTAAGCAAATGAAATTGGGATTGACATTTAAAATAGTAAATGCAGCTTTGCCCTCTATGCCCTCTGTACCTGACAAACTACCTAAAAAAAGTGAGCGACTCCCACAGCCACAATACAAGAGGAAGCGTGAACAACGATCTGGTTCCACCCACTTTCAAAACAAACATGGGCAAATTCTGCCACCCAAGTGTGGAATGCCCTTCCTCCCTCAAAAAATGCAAATCACTGGCGTCCTTTAGAACAGGCCTGAGAATCCACCTTTGAGCATGCCAAAGGGAGAGGAAATGATTACCTCCCCTCCTCCACCCCACCTTAGTCTAGTGACTACCCCCACCTCCTTATAACCCCTTCTTTGTTCCCCAACCTGTACATATGTTTAACCTTTTATGATGATTTTATTTTTGTTGTTTAGTTTTCATGTCATGATTATGAATTGAATACCCAGGACCTGAATGGAAACAAGACCGCAAGGACGTTTTCCGGTGATCCCATTGGACGTGTGTGTTTGACTGTACCCTGTACTGATTACTTTTCTGTTTGACTGTACCCTCTACCAATTACATTTTTGCCAATAAAGTATTCATTCAATCAATCAAGTAGCAGTGGTCTACGGAACCAGTTATACAGGTTCATAGTAGCAGTGGTCTACGGAACCAGTTATACTGGTTCATAGTAGCAGTGGTCTACGGAACCAGTTATACAGGTTCATAGTAGCAGTGGTCTACTCTGAACCAGTTATACAGGTTCATAGTAGCAGTGGTCTACGGAACCAGTTATACAGGTTCATAGTAGCAGTGGTCTACGGAACCAGTTATACAGGTTCATAGAAGCAGTGGTCTACGGAACCAGTTATACAGGTTCATAGTAGCAGTGGTCTACGGAACCAGTTATACAGGTTCATAGAAGCAGTGGTCTACGGAACCAGTTATACAGGTTCACAGTAGCAGTGGTCTACGGAACCAGTTATACAGGTTCATAGTAGCAGTGGTCTATGGAACCAGTTATACTGGTTCATAGAAGCAGTGGTCTACGGAACCAGTTATACAGGTTCATAGTAGCAGTGGTCTACTCTGAACCAGTTATACAGGTTCATAGTAGCAGTGGTCTACTCTGAACCAGTTATACTGGTTCATAGAAGCAGTGGTCTACGGAACCAGTTATACAGGTTCACAGTAGCAGTGGTCTACGGAACCAGTTATACTGGTTCATAGTAGCAGTGGTCTACGGAACCAGTTATACAGGTTCACAGTAGCAGTGGTCGTTTAAAATAACTTTTCTTCTTTCCCTCTAAAGTTTTCCTGCTTGCGTCTCAGAGGAGGAAAGCTGGTAAGCTGCTCTAGTAATGCAGTTAATACAGAGCACACGAGCACACACACACACACACACACACACACACACACACACACCCCCACCCCCCCCCCCCCCCCCCCCCCGGGCAAACCTACGCGTTTAGCTTAAATGGGCATGTCACAGAGGGACTTAGAAAGAAGTATGTTACGTAGAAACGGTCTCTAAAACTCAAAGAGAGAGTGGATTATGCTAACTGCTCCTGACACACACGGCCAGCCTAGAGACCACACACACACACACACACACACACACACACACACACACACACCTTACAGTTACGCTGCGTTCACATGGGCAGATGCAAAGATACAGTCTACCATTCATTGCCAATGGACACCAGCAACATGAAGATGCAAAGATGCATCCGACGTGTGTAGCTGCTGCAAAAGCTACAAATTAAAGCCGAGATGGGTTCTGTAGCTGATTATTCCCCCTCTCCTCATAGTGTAGCTGAGCATATACTGTAGGCATAGTGTCTATTTTACACCAACAACCGTGGGAGCAACACATTTTACAAAGCGACAAAGATGCTGTGATCTTTGCATCTCCCTTGTGTGGACGCACCATTAGGCTGATGCAGAACAATGTGATCTTTGCATCTCCCTCGTGTGAACGCACCATTAGGCTGTTGCAGAACATTGTGATCTTTGCATCGCCCTCGTGTGAACTCACCATTAGGCTGATGCAGAACAATGTGATCTTTGCATCTCCCTCGTGTGAACGCACCATTAGGCTGATACAGAACGATGTGATCTTTGCATCTCCCTCGTGTGAACGCACCATTAGGCTGATGCAGAACAATGTGATCTTTGCATCTCCCTCGTGTGAACGCACCATTAGGCTGATACAGAACGATGTGATTTTTGCATCTCCCTTGTGTGGACGCCCCATTAGGCTGATGCAGAACAATGTGATCTTTGCATCTGCCTTGTGTGAACGCACCATTGGGCTGATACAGAACAAGACGAAAAATGTTTGCCCACTACGTTTTTTCACTGACAACAACTAAATAAAAACTAAGCGACAGTGTGATGACTACAACTGAGCAAAACTGGGCAATTTCGTAAAATAAAAACTAGAGTAAAATGTTCTCCACCAGTCCATAGGGATGGACTGGTGGAGAAGAGACGAGTCATTCTATGTTTGGTTGCGAACGGTCTGAAAATAGCAGATAATATAATTATTGTGATTCAATGAATGAATTCGTTAGAGGTAGACTTTTTTCTTTATTAATTTAGAAAAGCCAATTATTCTATTTTCTCCTTTCAAGACACTCAAAGAAGGAGCAGTTCCAGTTCAAGTACTTGTCAAATGACCTCTCCAGAGTAGGTAACTCCACCACATCAGAGGGAGTTGAAATGACCTTGAGTAACTTAAGCTAAGGGGAAGGTGACAACACAGTGGAATGCCCTATACCAACAGCTCTGAACCTTTTAGCTTCCCATGGTTTGAGGTCGTTTGAGGTCCCCCTGTTATCTAATTTAATAGTTGTAAAGTTGTACCCAACACATGGCAAGAAACCCAAAGCCACAACAGCTACGTCGCTATTGCAACACCCACAACACCATCTTACACACTACACCCACACACACTCACACGGCAGTGACGTCACACACTTACCTTCGCAGTGTTGCAACGCTATCTCCTCCTATCGCGCCGAACGGCAAAACTCAACACCACCCGCCAAACACTGGCACTGCCACCAAAAATGCCTCCCGTCCACACTCACGCTGCCAATGCATTTGTTTACTACAAACATTATCGTCCGAAGCACCCACACCCCCGGAACACTGTTGCCCTTTCACCACACTAAATTCGCCAGGTCTATGCAAGTGAGCACAAATTACATGTGAGAAAATTCATTCACAAGCCCACAAATGCCATTCAAATGCCATTCAACACACACTACGACTCGCTTACAATTCGCGAACCTGGCAACTACTACTCCGTCTTTTCATTGGCTACTAGCTCTGCCTCTCAGCCTGTGCTGCTCTGATCTCCGAGTCTCCCTGACAGTCCTGTCCACTGTCCAGACTCCGCAGCCCGCAGGAGAAAAATACAAGGAAGGAGAGGAACTTTCGCCTCACGATTTTGCTTATTCCTTCTAAATCTCTGTATATTAAATATCGCTCTCTCAGCGAATCTATTAGTTACATAAATATTGTTCTTTGACAGTTTTGGTTTGTTCCAAACTATTACAATTACGCCGTTCGAATTCGCCATTTCGCCTGCCAGCCATACTGTCGAGTACATTTCATTGCGCACACACACACACGCACGCCTGGAAGTCACGATCTCTCTCGCCACGCATGCACACACACACACACACACACACACACACACACACACACACACACACACACACACACACACACACACACACACACACACACACACACACACACACACACACACACACACGAATAGCCGTGCAGCCTATACACGGCGGCAGCGAGACAGGACGTTATAATCTTGAGTTTCATTAAATAACTGTCTTTCTCCGCACGTGCGCACACAACATAATTAAAGTGAAATGCATAACGCCAATATTGGGCTAATATAGGCTACCAATATGTGGGTAGCCTACAGGGATTTAACCACGGAATGAATATATATATATATATAATCATCTATACCAGGGAACCTTAGAGTATATACTCTAAGGTAGCAACACAATGCTGCGTGCGCTGCGTGCGTGCGGTATCGCACGTAGCAACACAATGCTGCTTCGTAGCAACACACATCAATGCTGCGTGCGCTGCGTGCGTGCGGTATCGCACGTGTGTGTGTGTAGTCGCACGTTAGAGATGCAACCGATCCAATATTATATCGGTATCGGCCTCCGATCCAGCTTAATTAATGTATCGGAGATCGGATTTGATGCCACCGATACACGCTCCGATACAGGAGAGGGACAAGTGTTTAATGTTTACAGTCCGTCCTGCACAGACAGTGCAGTGAGCGAATCCAACCTCCAGTATGTACAGACTGCAAACAGAGACTATAGAAAAAAGCCCCACTAAGGTGCAATATGCAAGAGAATGGAATCACTTACAGACTTAACAGTAATAAAAGTATAAAGTTTACCCGTCGTCGCACGGATCAGTCAAGTGCTTGCGCAGTTCAGTTGTGTGGTGGAGCCTATCATCTAGCTGCTTTCTGACATTGTTGTGATGAGATTGCTCTTGTAATCCATTCTTCTGCTATATATTTACTGCACACACGTGCTGTTTAGCGCTATGTGATTCAATCTTTGTAACTTTATTATTGCCATTGAAAAAAATGCTGCTGTGATGACGACGATGATGATGAAGAATAAGCGCACGTCATTGTCGCGGTTAAATCCGTCTTTATATAATTGGCTCAGTTATCAAACCATGACAACAGCTCAAATATTACAAAGATTGTAAATGTAGTGCAATTCTTAAGACAAAGACAGAGTTTGCAAACTAAAATAGCAACACAACACCAGCTAGCGCCATAACAAACGTCCTGAGGTATTTTTTTTCTCCCCGAGTTCTGTCGGTAAGGCTCAAGGCTTTTGTCACATGATAGCGCAGCTGATTCCCGGCATCGTATTAGGGGTAAAAAGGTACCATGTGTATATAGCAATAATAATAATTACTATTATTATTATTATTAATAAACCATAGAATGAATTAACAGGTTACATGCAGGCAACACTTTAGGGGTAAATATGTACCTTTGCACATAATAATAATCCATAGTATTAATTAACAGGTTGCCATTCCCTTAAGGTTTACAGGTTAAACAGTTCATATTCTTATTTTTACAGGTTAAACACTTAACCATAAACATCCTCTTTTTTCATTTTTTTGTATTCGTTTTGCTATGTAGCCTACAGCAAATATCGGATCGGCAAATATCGGATATCGGGAAATTTCAAAATGAATATATCGGATCGGATCGGAATTGAAAAATCAGTATCGTTGCATCTCTATCGCACGTGTGTGTCGTTCTCCTCTTATAGTGGTATGTGGACTGTGGTAGTCGTCGCTAAACCACGCGACAATCATTATTATGCATCTTGAACAACACTGGGATTATTTATGGACCTGCAGCAGTAGGTGAGTAATTACTTTTATCTATATTGGACGTTTGTGTTGCTGCATCATGAGCTTGGAGATCTTCTGTGTTGCTGCATCATGAGCTTGGAGATCTGCTATTTTCAACTGTAAAGTACATTTTGATGTCAATTATCTCTGTGTGTGTGTGTGTGTGTGTGTGTGTGTGTGTGTGTGTGTGTGTGTGTGTGTGTGTGTGTGTGTGTGTGTGTGTGTGTGTGTGTGTGAGAAACAGAATATGTTACATGATTATGCATTGTGAGCTGGTAGATCTGCTATTTTCAACTGTACTGTACTTCAAGTGCAATTTGTTGCCAATACTGTGTGTGTGTGTGTGTGTGTGTGTGTGTGTGTGTGTGTGTGTGTGTGTGTGTGTGTGTGTGTGTGTGTGTGTGTGTGTGTGTGTGTGTGTGTGTGTGTGTGTGTGTGTGTGTGTGTGAGGCCAGAGAACTATAAGACAAACGCACATGGAATGGGAAATAGAGGGGGGGGAATGGAAATGGTAGGGTTTTTATTTTTGGTATTTTACTTTGCTACTGATGATTGTACGCAACAACAAGTATTGCATTGTGTGTTTGAGCTGACAGGCCCTTTTTGATGTCAATCAATCAAGTCATCTCAGGTCATCTCAAGCGGCAGATGCAAAAATCGTTTTAAATATTAAAAATATATATATTTTTAGGGCCATGTCATGTGGTCTAACTGCAAAGCCTTTGTGATCTATACTGGTAGATCCTGATCTACCTTTTGGGCACCGCTTAACGTCAGATCAGCGGTTTTGTCGGCCAGCGCCAAAAATGCTCCCCGACAGCATAATCGGAGGAAATACCGGGCAGTGTGTATGAGCCATAACATGTTGACTACACTACACTACACTAATAAGGACACATAATAATAACTAATAACCCATCCGTTAGTGGAGTCAACTCCCGCAATTTCCTTCTTCCCATAGTGCGCGGCAAAGTAACTCTGGGATGAGCGGCCGCGAAATTCTAGTGGTAAATAAACGGTAAATGGTGCATTTATATAGCATTACACAGAGATTGTGCATTACATTCACAGACATTTACACACCTTTACATAGACTGTGCATCTCACACACACACACACACACACACACACACACACACACACACACACACACACACACACACACACACACACACACACACACACACACACACACACACACACACACACACACACACACAATGTAATCGTTAATCGCAAATAGTTGTGTGACAACCTTTTATTGCACAATGTTGGAACCAATTGTGTTCCAGCCGGTGCCACAATGCCTAAGAAGCTGTAATCCCGGGGAGAGCCCCGACCTGACCTCATGACACTCAAGAGTCAAGAGTCTGGCCAACCTGGGGAGAGCCCCGAACTAAGCTTATATTACTCACCATGTTCATGACGGTCAGCAGGAACCTCTGGGCAGCGTCCGCTCCGTGGTACTGCACCATGTCGGAGTCTGCCACGACCACCGTCTCCACCGTATAGACGCCGTTGAGGCGGATGGCATTCCTCTTCCCGCGCCCCTCCTCGCTGGCCACGCCCCCTCGCCATCTCCTCTCCTTCTTCTTCCCTACCGCAGACAGACAGACAGACAGACAGACAGACAGACAGGCCGAGGTTAGATCACATGTGTGGAGTTTGTTTCATGTTCTCCTCGTACCCTCATGTTCTCCTCGTGTCCCCTAGGGTAGGTACCATCACATGTTCTCCTCGTGTCCCCTATAGGGTAGGTACCCTCACATGTTCTCCCCGTGTCCCCTAGGGTAGGTACCCTCACATGTTCTCCTCGTGTCCCCCATAGGGTAGGTACCCTCACATGTCCTCCTCATATCCCCTAGGGTAGGTACCCTGACATGTTCTCCTCGTGTCCCCTATAGGGTAGGTACCCTGACATGTTCTCCTCGTGTCCCCTATAGGGTAGGTACCCTCACATGTTCTCCCCGTGTCCCCTAGGGTAGGTACCCTCACATGTTCTCCTCGTGTCCCCCATAGGGTAGGTACCCTCACATGTCCTCCTCATATCCCCTAGGGTAGGTACCCTGACATGTTCTCCTCGTGTCCCCCATAGGGTAGGTACCCTGACATGTTCTCCTCGTGTCCCCTATAGGGTAGGTACCCTGACATGTTCTCCTCGTGTCCCCTATAGGGTAGGTACCCTGACATGTTCTCCTCGTGTCCCCTATAGGGTAGGTACCCTGACATGTTCTCCTCGTGTCCCCTATAGGGTAGGTACCCTGACATGTTCTCCTCGTGTCCCCTATAGGGTAGGTACCCTGACATGTTCTCCTCGTGTCCCCTATAGGGTAGGTACCCTGACATGTTCTCCTCGTGTCCCCTATAGGGTAGGTACCCTGACATGTTCTCCTCGTGTCCCCTATAGGGTAGGTACCCTCACATCCAAAAGGTTCAACAGTCACTAACAGGCTTAAGAACAGGTTTTTTTCCCACAGGCTACCAGGCTGTTAAATGAGTTAAATTAATTCAGTTAAATCAAGTTAAGTAAGTTAAGTAAATGTGCAATAAGTCTCAGTGTCTGCACTATCTATGAACTTTCTTTGATATACCCTGTGTTTGTTTATCGAGTGGGGTTTTTTTTTTTCTTGCCGTTTTTATCACGTTTTTATGATCATGTTTTTTAGAGCACCGAAGTCTGACGTTAATATCGGTAGAGGGCGCTAAGTCCACGGGTTCATGTACTTTTTTATTTGAGTTTAGTTCGCCTCATATAAGAACTGTGTTTTATGTTTATTATGATCCCCATAGGGAGGATCTTAGATCGCCTCCTGAACAACCTCGTACTTTTCTAGCCCATTCTGACCGGGCACCCATTTTGGTGTTAGCATCATGTTATGCTTTAGCTATTGAAAAATAGCAGATCTACAAGCTCATATCGCGCCACCGAGTGGCGCGATACGAGCTTGTAGGTCTGCTATTTTTGAAAAATCGAAGAGCGACTGACATTTCTAGAATCTGATCTCAGGTCAGAATGGGTTAATCAGACCAGTGTGTGTCCAGTGGAAACCTCGTATGAATCTGATCTCAGGTCAGAATGGGCTAGATGATCTAGCAGATGGAAACCGACGCTGTGGATCGTGGGCTCAATGTCACTTCACAGATAAATGTCATTTCTTCCCATCACCCATCAACAGATCAAAATAAGAGGCAAAATAACATGTACAACTACTCATGTCATTTATTTGCTCAGATGTCCCTGTGGGAAAGCATAATGTCGGGGAAACAAAACGTGCATTGCAGAACACAGGAGTACCATCAGAAATGGGGATGAAAAAAGCCCATCATCTTTAACCCGTTTTAGGCCTGACGTCGAAATTACAAAAAAATGCCTTCTAAATTCTGACAGTTTTCCGAAATACATGTGTTTCGGTATCTGTGGTTCTCAATATTTCATGTCAAGGACGCCCAAAAATCCTGCCACACTAAACACCCCATCCCTTTGTCCGCCTTCTCCTACCAAACCACACCGTTTGCACACGTCTCACCATGCACAACACCAACAGCATGCCTGTCACACCCCTGTGAAGTGAGCAGTGCAACTGTTGCACTGCTCACTTCACAGGGGTGTGATTTCTATTATTATTACAGTATTAGTTTTTTTATTAAGAAAGCAGAGAGTCTTCTGTTTCATACGGTATATAGTATGTACATGTCACTATAGGCCTTATTTTGTGAATATTTAGTTGTTCAGGTCCATGCCTTCTCTAAAGTTCTCTCTGGTGGGCGCAAGCTGCATTCAATAACCAATTACTGACAAACTGTACATGGGATCAATGTGTACTGTTCTCCTCCTAAAAGTAGACATTCAGGGCTTTCATTCGATGTATAGTATGTATAGGATATTCATTTATTTGTGTTCATTTTTATATCTGCCTGTCAATGTCTGTGACTTTAAACCTTCATAACTCTGGTTTCATGAGGATGATGATGATGATGCGCACCTCGCCTAATCTATCTCACATGTCTGCTTTCATTGTCTCGATCGCAGTAACAGGGGGGGGCAGCAAAAGTTTTTATCTGTAGGCTAAAATAAATCCCATTCCACCGATCGTTTCAGAACTATAGTGAGACGCGTTACTGGATCGGCGATGGTATGGCAGTGATTTGCAAATGGCAAGCTAGGATGTGTCTGGGCATGTCTGGGCAAACCCCTCTCTGGACCACCCTCTTAGGCTCTTTGAAGCAGGAGCGATGGAAAAAGAGCAACTCGACGAGGAAATGGCTTCCACAGAACACAACGGTTTAGCATGAGGAAATGTGTATTCGTTATACATTACAACCGGGTCGATGACATCCCCGACGCGATCATTGCGGCCTTATCACTGCAATTATAATGAATAAAAAAGTGTTACAAGTCAATCAGTCAATCACACGACCGAGCTAGTTATCGCTGACGGCTATAGTGATCCGTCCGTGATCGTGCTCCAGTCCCAACGGCCAGCGGCCATTGTTTTCATGGCGGTCCCTTGATAATGTGATTAGTTTGTTAGTTCATAATATGAAGAAGGAAACATGCATGATCTGTCCCATGTGTGTTGCAGACGCATAACGATCCGGTGCACTGCAGATTATTCACGGGCAAGTCGATGCCATTGCTTATGCTTACTTAGGCACTGGGCACTGCGTTCCGAGACGGAGAGAGAGACAGACCCCCCCCCCCCCCCCCCATCCTCCTCCTCGGGAGAAACCATGTAGAAACAGGAGGGGAGGGGGGATTCGAGTGTTGTGGTGGTGTTGGATGCAATGTGGATCACAGACCCCGGATCTTTGAAGATGCGATCGTAGTCACTTTATATGTTGTCCGGGCGCATAGAAAGATGAACTAAAGTATTCAATAAAAAAAGCTATAAATGCGTATATATACGCGATACGCACATTACGATCGGCTGACAAACGACACTCTAACCGCTAGGCCACTGTCTGACATGATAACAGGACAAAGTAAGGTAAAAAAGTACAATGAACTTTAATCGTTGAAGTAAAAATCACACATCAGGAGGTCGTCCCCCCCCCCCCCCCAAAAAAATGGCCGCCGAACCCCAAGTTCAAATATTTCAGTTAAAAATGTTCGCCTGAAAAAATTAATATATATCGTATACAAATACATTCATATGAGATTTTTATAAAATAGCAGATCTACAAGCTCATAGCGCAGCACAAAGTGATCTGCTATTTTTTTGAATAGCCCAAAGAATAAAATGATGGTTTAAGAAGCTGTTTAAAAAAAAAAAAAAAAATGACAGTGCAGTTTCTTTCCCGGGTGTGAAAGGGTTAAGCGTTCTCAACGAACTCATTTGACTCGACGCTAGCAGCGCCGTGGGAATATGGCACAGCTGACGTCGTTAGTGGTTTAGCTGTTGCTAAACGCTCGCACGCACACACACGCACGCACACGCACACACACACACACACACAGTCGCTCATTTGAAATAAGAAACCGCAGATTGCATAAGACTAAACGGGAGGGAAGCAGCAGCGTAACAATGCCAAGGAGCCCGCTGTGACAACAATTAGCCCACCGCAAACGGGAAGTTTGTTGTATATTATTTTATTATATCTGCTGTTGTTGTCGTCGTCACAAAAAAAAACGGGTTGGTTAAGCCGAGGTCTGCAGTGCATTTCATAAAAACAAGAAACGGGTTGGTTCGCTCTGATTTCTTTTACAATTTACAATTTAGGCATTTAGCAGACGCTCTTAATCCAGAGCGACTTACATTTAAGCAAGAACAAAAGCATGGGAATACATCACATAAAAGCATTTATCATGAAACATGCGTAAGCTAAGAAAGTAACAGTGGAATATCTATATAATGAAACTATACATACACTATACATACATTACTACTATGCTATACATATGTACTATGGCGTGCTATGACTATATACAATACAATTATAGTGCTGTCTACATAACATGCTATAAGTCTGTATCAGATGCTATCTAAGTCTACAGAAATGCTATCTAAGGGGGTAGGGTAAGTGCTATGGGCCATGATGGAGTCTGAAAAGGTGGGTTTTCAGGCTACGGCGGAAGATTGGGAGTGATGCTGCAGTTCTGACTGCAATGGGAAGTGCATTCCACAGTTTTGGAGCCAGAAGGGAGAAGAGTTTGGGACGTGTGGAGCGTTGTCCCGGCGTTTTTTGAAAGGATAGCCCCTTTTAGAGGGGGTCCCATACACAGGGAAAACATTACATACAGTACAGTGCAGTTATACACAAATAGACAGTGCACAATAGACGGTACAGAAATGTACAGGTACAGTTGGCTTGCTCATCCTCTCCCACCCACTCCCCCATCCCCCCCAACTCTCTCTGGACAAGCATATTGAGAGTACAGTACAGTGACTTGAAACAGGGGTCAGAAGTAAACAGCAGTACGGGCAGTCTTAGTAGCATGAACAGGTTGTTTTGAGGTGTGAACTGTGAATACAGTGAAGTCCTGGAGAGGTCACAGATCTGAGAGGAAGAGGAAGATTGTTCCAGTCAAATGGAGCTTTGTAATGGAATGACCTGCGTCCGGATTCAGAGAATATTCTTCTGGGAATAGCAAAGTAGGGATGTTGAGTATTTCTAAGTGGGTATGGGGATGTATATAGTACCAGTGCTGTTTCAGGTATGGAGGGCAGTTGATGTGCACACATTTAAAGAGGAATTGGTACCAGTGAAGTTATCTTCTTGCCTTAGGCTGCAGCCATTCAAGTGAACTGTATAAGGAACAGTGGTGTGTTCTGTACGGGGCACCTCAGTACAAATCTGCATAGTGAGTTATGTAATACATTAAGAGGTTTGAGAATGTTTTCTGTGGTTTTCGTGTTCCGATAGACTATATCGGCGTGATCTACAATGGGGAGTAGTACTTGGGTTTATTATTCTTAAGCCAAGGTCTGCAGTGCATTTCATAAAAACCAAGTCTTAAGTCTGAACGTCCCGTCATTATATCACAACTAAACTGGTTCCCAGCACAGAGTCACTAGACTGTAGACTGTAGAGCAGGGGTTCTCACCTTTTTGTTGGCCGGGGGGACCCGGAAATGCTTTGGCAATGTCCTGGAAACCCCGCCCCGCCCCCTCCCGACATCCCCCCAATATGAATTGACTGCTACAATAACCTTAATAATAGACAATACACAAATTGTTTGTTTTTCTTTAATAATTCGGGGACCTCCAAAATAATTTGGCGACCCCCGAGGGGTCGCGACCCACGGGTTGAGAACCCCCTGCTGTAGAACCAACGAGTCACTAGAACGGTGCTGTAGAGAGCACAGAGTCACTAGACCGCTGCCTGGCTGTAGAACACCGAGTTGGTAACGATAGAAGTTGGAGATCCATGCCCCCACATGGCTATGCAACACCATTGTACCCGTATCAGAGTACCCATTCCACCAGTCGAGTCAGAGTTCAGGCTATCGGTCGGCCCGGAGCCAAGGGTCTTTTCCCTTTGAAGGGACATGCCAGCTGCTGGTCCATGGCACGTTTTGGGCCATGACCCCTAAGTGAATGCTCCAAAATGGATGGGGGGGTTGGGGGGGTCATTAGTCTCGCGTTGCCAGACTGTTGCCTCTCACAATTTCCAAATGCTTCCGTCATGGAGCAACGGAAGCTCTGATCATGAGTAAAATATAAATGCTTCCGTCATACAGTCTGGAGCGACGGAAGCTCTGATCATGAGTAAAATATAAATGCTTCCGTCATACAGTCTGGAGCGACGGAAGCTCTGATCATGAGTAAAATATAAATGCTTCCGTCATACAGTCTAGAGCGACGGAAGCTCTGATCATGACTAAAATATAAATGCTTCCGTCATACAGTCTGGAGCAACGGAAGCTCTGATCATGAGTAAAATATAAATGCTTCCGTCATACGGTCCGGAGCGACGGAAGCTCTGATCATGAGTAAAATATAAATGCTTCCGTCATACAGTCTAGAGCGACGGAAGCTCTGATCATGACTAAAATATAAATGCTTCCGTCATACAGTCTGGAGCAACGGAAGCTCTGATCATGAGTAAAATATAAACACTTCCGTCATACAGTCTGGAGCTTTTAAAATATAAAAGCGGAAGTGAAGCCTCCTCCCCACTTCGTCTTTACAGTTGCGCACATTATATATAAATATACATAATATAAATATAAATCATCTAAGCATAAAGATTGTTGCTTATTTTATTTTCGGTAAACGGAAATAGCATCTTCCTTCCTAGCATTCGGATTGTGGAATAGTTAGTCTGGCTACGCGGGATTAGAGGGTCATGGACGGGTGCCGCTTGCACAGAATTAATGATATTTCGGTTCTGTCCGTCCGTCCGTCCGTCTGTCATGCACTGAATAGACTCAAATTTAACTAATGGCAATTTTCAAGATGAATTAGCCATTATCTCTGGAACGGAAGGTCCAATCTGCTCAGGTTCAAGCTTGTTGGAGGCGTGACTCTGAGGACATTAAGTGCAGGGCAGCTCATAAGATACAAAGTAAAAGTCAAGTGGTCACTGTGCTCACGTGCAAAAAAATGCACCATCATTATTTCCAAATGATTTTGAAATGCATGAGTACTTTTACTTTTGGTCCTTTAAGTATATTTTGATACATTTTTTTTTACTTTTACTGAAGTATATTTTCAATTATTTTACCTTTTTATTTCTACAGCATTGATACTTTTACTGAAGAGAAACAATTGAGTACTTTTCCCACCACTGTGCATTCCACAAAAACTAAAAAGAAGTCTAACTCATGTTGATTAGGTGACGTAATGGTGACGTAAAACAAACGGTGCCAACGCAAACATTAAACGCCATTAACAATAAAGAGGCACATTATGACATAAATGTTCCATTCATTGTCAATGGCGTTTACAAAACGAATTAACTAAAGACAAACATTAAACCTGTGTGTATAGGAGGGGCTATGGAACCCCTCAAAAAATGCTAGAATGCCTAGCAGCGTCTGTATGAAGGGATTGAAGTATTGAGTGGATTTTTTTGGAGGGAGTTCCAGCATTTTTCAGATTCTCTCCCAGTGTGGAGTGGAGAACCACAGACACGCTGGGTCGGCCCATCTGCAGTGTTGATTTTGTCGACGAAAAGCATGGCGAAAAATGTTGATTCGTGCTGAGGAAAACCACTGATGAAAACTAAGCTATGATGACTAAAACTAAGACTAAATGTATTGACAATTCCATCAACGAATACAAACTAGACTACAATGTTAGGAAGGGACTAGTGGACAAGATATGCAGTATAAGCAATTTTACACTTCGTTGCATGCTGGAAATGGCAGATCTACAAGCTCACAACGCGTCACCTAAATCAGCCATTGCAACGGCATCACAATTCAGTCGACTATATCAACTGTAGATTTAGTCGACTAAAACTAGACGCACTAAAACAATCCAGGTGACTAAAATATGACTAAAAACAAATGAAGTTTCATTCCAAAGACTATGACTGAAACTAAATTAGAGAAGTGCTGCCAAAAACCACACTGCCGCTCCGTCTCAGGCCAGCGTCGATTCCATCGACTAAAACCATGACCAAAAATGTTCCGTCGACTACCTTTATTTTCACTGGTGAAAACTAAATAAAGTCGAAGCTATGATGACTAAAACTAAATAAAGTCGAAGCTATGATGACTAAAACAAAAAAAAGTCGAAGCTATGATGACTATATATATATACATACATACAGGTTGCAGAAGAGCGTCCTATCGGTTAACATGGCAGTGAATGTCGGTTCAAACCATCACGCCTGAGCTCGTCAATGGGCAAACTACATCTGACCTCTGACCTGCGACATGTAATCACGAAGCAGACTACAGCTCCGCTCCCTGTGCTAACGTTTACACGTTCCTTACAAACTGAAAACAATTACATTTGGAGTGAAAATGTGTTGCGTCAGCGACTTAAAGCAAACAAACAGTGCTCAGTCACTTCTGAGACAGGCTTCTCCCTCTCTCCCTCTGTCTGACACACTTTTTTTTACACAGCCAGCCAGCCAACCAGCCAGTCAGTCAGTCAGTCAGCCAGTCAGTCAGTCAGCCAGCCAGGCCGAGGCTGCAGCGGCTGTTATACAAAGAATGCTGGAGTCAGTGCATGTCTGTCTGTGTGTGTGTGTGTGTGTGTGTGTGCTCCTTGCAGCGAGCGCACACGCGTGTGTGTGTGTGTGTGTGTGTGCGTGCGTGCGTGCGGACGCCAGGTTTTAATGGATATAAAGTCTGCCGCAGTTTGTATCTATCTCCTGAGACCATGTGGTTTTGGGGGGTGGGGGCGGGGGGGGGGGGTGCTCCCCTCTCACTAAAGCTTTGGAGTTGGGCTGCCTAGAGGAGAGGAGAGGACAGGACCCAGGCTGCATGCAGGCAGACATTGAGTGCAGAGGAAAGAATTTCCAAATCTGGCATCTCTCTCTCTCTCTCTCTCTCTCCTCACCAGGCGCACGCATGCATGCATACGCACACACACACACACACACACACACACACACACACACACACACACACACACACACACACACACACACACACACACACACACACACACACACACACACACACACACACACACACACACACACACACACACACACACACACACACACACACCTCTGTACAGATGTGCTTCCATCCCTCTTTCACTCTCACACTATAGTCTCAAGTAGCCAGACAACCATTACACATTCTCCCAACGTGATGGGATTGGCCGGAATGACCGAAAGGTGAGGACGACAATTGTGATTGACCCGAATGTCAAGCGCCCCTCACTCACTGTAAAGACGAAATGGAATTATTTTGATCAGAGCTTCCGTTGCTCCAGACTGTACGACGGAAGCATTTATATTTTACTCATAGAGCTTCCGTTGCTCCAGACTGTATGACGGAAGCATTTAGATTTTACTCATAGAGCTTCCGTTGCTCCAGACTGTATGACGGAAGTATTTATATTTTTACTCATGATCAGAGCTTCCGTTGCTCCAGACTGTATGACGGAAGCATTTATATTTTTACTCATGATCAGAGCTTCCGTTGCTCCAGACTGTATGACGGAAGCATTTATATTTTACTCATAGAGCTTCCGTTGCTCCAGACTGTACGACGGAAGCATTTATATTTTTACTCATGATCAGAGCTTCCGTTGCTCCAGACTGTATGACGGAAGCATTTATATTTTTACTCATGATCAGAGCTTCCGTTGCTCCAGACTGTATGACGGAAGCATTTATATTTTTACTCATGATCAGAGCTTCCGTTGCTCCAGACTGTATGACGAAAGCATTTATATTTTACTCATGATCAGAGCTTCCGTTGCTCCAGACTGTATGACGGAAGTATTTGAAAAATGCGAGAGGCAACAGTCTGGCAACGCCAGACTACTCTTACACACACATTTCTCACAATGGGTCTGTAATTGCGCCACCAGGATTTTGGCCAAACACATTTTTGACAGTACACCTACAGATTCTGTCCAAACATCTTTCTAGCCATTGAAACGAAATAACAGGCTGTGTTGTGTCTTTACCTACAACTGCACCGATCTATGTGTGCCTCCACACTCCCCTGAGGCAGAGGGAAAAACGTCTGGCCTGCATTTTTCAAATCTGCCTTTTAGAGCGCCACATGTGCTCCGGGGATATCCTACCTGGCGGAGACCTGTGCTCCTATAGGATATCCTACCTGACCTGGCGGAGACCTGTGCCTTTTTTCTTTTGCAAAACTCACGAGGTTTCTTCATTATTCTGTATTCATAGGAGAGGAGAGGTTTCAGTTACGGTATGGTGTATCCCAGATATGAACATATGGAAGGAATGTATTTATACAGGTTGTCAAAAGTGCCGGTGGTCTTTTCCTCGGGGCGGTGTTATGTAACTTTGGGTGCAGAGCAGCAGAGCAGAGCAGCAGAACAGAGCAGAGCAGCAGAGCAGAGCAACAGACAGCAAGGGCAGAATCCATTTGTACCGGCCGGCCCATCGGCCAGTGCGATGGGTCGGCCGGTCCGTGGGTGGGTCGGCCGGTCGTTTGATAGGTCGGCCGGTCCGTGGATAGGACGGCCGGTCCGTGGATAGGTCGGCCGGTCCGTGGATAGGTCGGCCGGTCCGTGGATAGGTCGGCCGGTCCGTGGATAGGTCGGCCGGTCCGTGAGTGGGTCGGCCGGTCCGTGAGTGGGTCGGCCGGTCCGTGGATAGGTCGGCCGGTCCATGGATAGGTCGGCCGGTCCGTGAGTGGGTCGGCCGGTCCGTGAGTGGGTCGGCCGGCCGGAAAAAAGAAAAAAGGTTGGCCGGTCGTTTGATAGGTCGGCCGGCGGAAAAAAATAATGTATATATATTTTATTTTTTTTACCAAAATGGTAACTCTGTCATTCCTCTACCGTTTTGGACGGGGGTGTGCTCATTTGAATCGTGTCGCCCCCAGGGGGGCGTCTTTGGGGGTCTCAAGGTTCGGGGACCCCCAGGGACCCCCAGGAACCCCCAAATGGTAACTATCAATTCTCAACCGTTTTGGACAGGGGTTGGTTGGAATCGTGTTGCCTCTCTGGGCGCATTATCGGGGTTTAGGAGGTTCGGGGACCCCCACATGGTAACTCTTGACATTTTCATGATAGATCTTTATTGATGGGAGACAGAACCATTTATATTGATCTGCATATTCTTCTTACTATAGCTCTCTCTCACACTTTTCAGATATCACTTGATATGGACATTTAACAAAGCTATTTCCCGATTCACACGATTCAAATGAGCCCACCCCCGTCCAAAACGGTAGAGGAATAACAGAGTTACCATTTGGGGGTCCCCGAACCTTGAGACCCCCAAAGGGGGACGACACGATTCAAATGAGCCCACCCCCGTCCAAAACGGTAGAGGAATGACAGAGTTACCATTTGGGGGTCCCTGGGGGTCCCCAAACCTTGAGACCCCCAAAGACGCCCCCAGGGGGGCGACACGATTCAAATGAGCCCACCCCCATCCAAAACGGTAGAGAAATGACAGAGTTACCATTTGGGGGTCCCTGGGGGTCCCCGAACCTTGAGACCCCCAAAGACGCCCCCAGGGGGGCGACACGATTCAAATGAGCCCACCCCCATCCAAAACGGTAGAGAAATGACAGAGTTACCATTTGGGGGTTCCTGGGGGTTCCTGGGGGTCCTCGAACCTTGAGAGCCCCAAAGACGCCCCCAGGGGGGGCGACACGATTCAAATGAGCCCACCCCCATCCAAAACGGTAGAGGAATGACAGAGTTACCATTTTGGTAAAAAAAAAAAAAAAAAAGAGCCGGACCGGCCGACCTATCCACGGACCGGCCGACCTATCGCACCGGCCGACGGGCCGGCCGGTACAAATGGATTCTGCCCTCCCTCGCAACAGAGCAGCAGAGCAGCAGAGCAGTATGGAATAAAGTACAATGAAACCTCAAGACTGAAAATGCAATGATGTTTTAGGGCGGACCAGCGGAGGAAATCAGGACATTTAACTGAGACCATTCATGTTTCTGGAAGATACTTCTAAACTTGTATTCTATTGCTAGTTGTGATCACTTCAAATACTCTATCATCTTAAAACAAGAACTGATCAATTATCAGTTAATTACCAGCGGCTGCCTTATCTCCAGAATTGTGCTATGAAATGTAAATCAATGCATCCATTTAACTTTCAAATATCTATAGGCCTACAGTTAAGCTAATGACAAGTTCAGCTGCAAAGTGAATATAATACAATTATAATAAAATATATGGTAGGCTATGTCCTCTGATAATATCAATTCAGCTTATATGTACAGTGCAACAGTGATCAATTTAACTCAAGCCAAGTATAACCTCAAAAGGGGTACATTCACAATGAGAGACAGACCGACAGACACAGTCTGTCTACTCGGTTTACTCACTCTCCTCTCAACAAGTCAGAAGAACTCGAGTGGAGCTCTTTTGATTGCTCAAAGCTCTATCTGGGCTGTCCTTTGTGTCTCCAGGTTGAAAACGGCAGACTGTCGCTTTAGACTAACGTCTAAACGTGCAACTAACGTGCAGTCACGTACGTTGCAAAACTCAACAACTCAACAGCTTGCCTCAATTACTCATTACTCAATGTCTAAGTGTAGATGTAATTTCAACCTGTAGTTTGTTCACTTTGTTGTTGTGTTCAATGTGTTGTGCGCGAGCCCCAGCATCTGGGCGCTGATGTGACAGCTGACAGTCAGACAGGAGCGAAGGTACTGTAACGCTCCAAAAAAAATACAGCTTAAAAAGGAGGATTTTTAATTGCTTAATTCAGGGAGGTTGGCGCGGGGGTCCGCGACTCCACAGTAGTCTGCATGTGGGTCCGGGGTTACAGTGTCTCGACTGAGACTCAAATGTGTTACCGTTACCCATTAAATCAGCGGGTGTCACCGTTTTGCTGAAATGAGTTAGCCTAAATCATTCTGAGGCATCGTGGCGCTGCTCGTGCGACCGTTTTAGGCCGATGGCAAATCATTGTAGACTTTAGGAAGTCCAAAGGCATCCACACCCCCATTTCCATCAAAGGGTCATCTGTCGACATAGTTGATAACTTTAAATTCCTGGGCATACATATCACAGACACATTCACATGGTCACTCAACAACGAGTACATCCTCAAGAAGGCGCAGCAGCGACTGTACTTTCTGAGGCGCCTTAAAAAATTTGGCTTAAGTACAAAAGGACTAGTAAACTTTTATCGCTGTATAATTGAAAGTGTCTTAACTGGCTGTATCACAGTGTGGTACGGTAACACGACCGCTCAGGATTGCAAGAGGTTGCAGAGGACCATTAAAACAGCAGCTAAAATCATCGGCACTACAGAATTACCCAGTCTCCATAACATCTACACCACTCGCTGTATGAAAAAAGCCCATAACATCATGGAAGACACCAGTCACCCCGCAAATACCCTGTTCAAACTACTCCCCTCCAAAAAACGCTACCAGAGCATCACATCTCGTACCACCCGTCTCAGTAACAGTTTTTACCCCCAGGCAGTCAGGCTGCTGAACAGCTGACCTTGAACTGTATTGCACTTCACTTGCACTTTTCTTTTCCAGTTTTTGTCTTTTCTTGCACTATAGATGTTTGTTTATGTCCTGTGTATGTAAGACGGAGAGTGCTCTGAGCAAAATAAATTTCATTGTATGTATACTCTGTATCTATACAAATGACAAATAAACCTGAACCTGAACCTGATATTTAAAAGTGTCTGGTTGCGTAGAGACGAGGCAGCCAATCAGATTTCTCGTCAGACTAGCATGTCGAAGTTTTCAAGGGCTTTCACAGACCAGCGCTTTTCAAGCTATGTACAAGCTCACAGTATGTCGCAGTGCGACGTGTTGTGAGCTTGCAGATCTGCTATTTTTGACTTAACTTAATGGGTTAATTGTCTCACACACACACACACACACACACACACACACCCCGTGATAACAACCGTAGCTCCCATCTTGCATGTCGTGTATCAAAGCTAAAACTATGAAAGACTACCGTTAGTTTTCCATTCTGGGCGGGAACCCCTTTTGGGGTTCTGTACGGTATGTCCAGTATTCAAAAAATTTAAAAAATTGATGCTGCTACATATATTTGACGTTTTTCAGAAAACTTATTTCAGGATTTAGAAGCGCTTTTAGAATCTGCCTCAGTCCAAAATGGGTATGACTCGCCGAGCCATTAGGCCCATAGGGCAACACCCCCTGGACATGGCGCTAGTATGTCGCAGGGACTGACCCCCCCCCCAATCCAACCCTTGATGCTGAGTGCCAAGCAGGGCCTGACCCCCCAATCCAACCCTTGATGCTGAGTGCCAAACAGGGCCTGACCCCCCAATCCACCCTTGATGCCGAGTGCCAAGATGGGAGAAACTAGGCATAGCTGCTGGACATGAGACTAATTAATTAGAGGTTAGAGCGACAGAGACATGAGTGTGTGCCTGTGCGTGTGCATGTGTGTGCGTCAATTTAACAAAGGTGCAGACGATCAGAAATCAGCAGAGAGTGAGCGACGTTTGCGCTACTGTATGCCGAATTGAAGTGTACAGTCAGCTGTACTCAGCCCGCCAGCCAGCTGTACGCAGCCAGTCAAACAGCCAGCTGTACGCAGCCAGCCAGTCAGCTGTACGCAGCCAGTCAGCCAGCCAGCTGTACGCAGCCAGCCAGCCAGTCAGCCAGCTGTACGCAGCCAGTCAGCCAGCCAGCTGTACGCAGCCAGCCAGCCAGTCAGCCAGCTGTACGCAGCCAGCCAGCCAGCCAGCTGTACGCAGCCAGCCAGCCAGTCAGCCAGCTGTACGCAGCCAGTCAGCCAGCCAGCTGTACGCAGCCAGCCAGCTCTATGCAGCCAGCCAGTCGGCCAGCCAGCTGTACGCAGCCAGCCAGCCAGCTGTATGCAGCCAGCCAGTCAGCCGTACGCAGCCAGCCAGTCAGCTGTACGCAGCCAGCCAGTCAGTCAGTCAGTCAGTCAGTCAGTCAGTCAGTCAGTCAGCCAGCCAGCCAACCAGCCAGCTGTATACAGCCAACCAGCCAACCAGCCAGCCAGCTGTACACAGTCAGCCAGCCAGTCAGTCAGCCAGCCAGCCAGCTGTACGCAGCCAGCCAGTCAGTCAGTGAGCCAGCCAGCCAGCTGTACACAGTCAGCCAGCCAGTCAGTCAGCCAGCCAGCCAACCAGTCAGTCAGGCTGCTGTACGCAGCCAACAAGGCAGAGGGAAAAAAAGTGAATTCCTCTCACTAGAACAAAAATCTATAATGTTGGCGCAGAGTCGCAGAGCGACGGGTTTGGAAAATTATTAACCCATTACGTACCGTAAAGACATCCGTGTCCCTGGAACTAAATATGTTGAGATGGGGGTCCGGTACCATTTTGGGGGTTGATTATACCGCAGATTAGAGAAACGTAGATTTTTTATCAGAAAACTGTTAGAATTCAGGTCTTAAAGGGTTCATGTAAAAAAAAAAGAGTGCAGAGAGACATTTCTCTCTGTGTTTGATAGAGATAGAGAGAGAGAGAGAGAGAGAGAGAGAGAGAGAGAGAGAGAGAGAGAGAGAGAGAGAGAGAGAGAGAGAGAGAGAGAGAGAGAGAGAGAGAGACACACACACACACACACAGAGAGATACAGAGAGAGATAGAGAGATAGAGAGAGAGAGACAGAGAGAGACAGAGAGAGAGGGGAGACTCAGCAGGTTCCAACAAGACGTTTACAGACGGACGGACGGATACACATTAAATAAGGAAACAGCTGCATTCCACACACACACACACACACACACACACACACACACACACACACACACACACACACACACACACACACACACACACACACACACACACACACACACACACACACACACACACACACACACACACACACACACACACAGAGAGAGAGTAGTTGAATGAACATCAAAGGATGGGAGATAGCAGTTAAATGCTGCTCTGAAACCCTATGATTTATTAGCACTGTTTCTCTGGGTTATTCAACCTCACTCACTAGAGGCTGGAAATTGCACAGGTGAAAATAGTTGGCCTCATTAGGCCCACTGGCAGAGCCTGGCCCAGGTGAAAGGAGTCGGCCTCATTAGGCCCACTGGCAGAGCCTGACCAGAGCCTTTTGTGGCGGTTCTGGAGAACCGTGGGTCCGACCGACTCGATACCTGGCACTGCACTCCCTGTGGGGGTGTGGAACGCGTGTGTCGAATGTGAAGTCGGTGGGTCAAACGGTTCTCGAGTTACGTGTATTACAACCTCTCTCTCCTCTCTCTCTCTCTCTCCATGGAAGGGCCATGGAACTTATCTTATGGAGGGGTACAGATAAATGAGGTCACAAAAGTCAAACTACTAGGAATTAAAATACAAAACAATTTATCATGGACAGCTCATACCACAGATATCTCCCAAAAAAAAGGGTAATGCAAATGGCAGGAATGGTTGGGCGAATTGCAGGGCTTCTATCTGAAGAGACGTTGAGGCCAACATCCCGTAGTCTGATTTATAGTCACGTAAACTATTGCTGTGCAGTATGGGGCAACGCAGCTCAGACCGATATGAGAAGATTACAGATCACACTAAACAAGGCAGCTAGAATGGTCTTAAGATGTGGGTATATGAAACAGACACGGGTGAACTGCATAACAGAATGGGATGGCCCACGGCACTTGAATGCATAAGAAAACAGTCTCTTACACAAAATCAAGACACAAAGATATTTATGTTCCACCAAAAATAAAAACTAGTATGGGAAGCCGATCTTTTATTTTTAGGGCAGTTAAATTATATGGAACTCATCACTATAGCTGGGATTGCTTTTTTTTCTCCTTTTTTTAAACATATGTTTATTGATTTTCTTTACAGGTACAAAGAAGTATTTTCAAAACAATTTACATATATCCCTCCCCCCCCCCTCCCCCCCACACACATCCCCATGGCAGCACAAATGCAAACAAAATCTTATCACGAAATGTTTTGACGACAATATATAAACAAAACAAAAATAAATAAATAATAATGACAAAAATAAAAAAATTAAAAAACGAAGCTGGGATTGCTTTTATTGATTCACTATTATGTTGTGATTTCTGTTTAGCTTTGTTTTTTTTTAGTTGTAGTTTCTGTGTTGGTATGCGGTCAGGTTTTCAGCTGGCTCAGGGAAGAGGAGAGGACGACCCTGCCATGCATAGTCCACCATAGATAGGTGAATGAACTGTGTCTGTCTGTGGTCAGGCATACGCTGTGCCTGTGTGTGCGTGAGTGTGTGCGTGAGTGTGTGCGGCTGTATGAGTTGAGGATTAGAGATATATAGGTATTTTTTGTTACGCTGTAATATTTGACTCACTGTTGTCGTTTAGCATCAGTGCAATTTGAAATGTATTTTTGGAAATGCAATGTACTCTTTTTTGTAATGTAATATAATGTATTCTGTTAATGTTTTAATTTATTTCTGGACTCTTGGAAGATTAGCCGAAAGGCTAAAAAGAGATCCAAATAAAAAATCTAATCAAATCTATCCACTCATCTCCTGATCTAGTCGACACACATACACGCGTTGACAGCATACACGTAAACGAGAACAGTGTGTGACACCAAAAGTGGTGACCTATTGAATCCTGTTCCTGTATTATTAGAATCATTACGCAATCACCACAGAGTTGAAAAGCACAATGGGTCACTGATGGCGGTGTAACAAGCTGAGCCAGATACGGTGCTGTGTTTTAGAGGTGGGCCAAACCAACTGGGACAATTCCTGTAGAAGTCTATGTAGAAGAGCCTCCATTGGACTGGCCCCATGAAGTGAACGCAGTTTGCGTAACTCTGTCTCTGTCTCTGGATGGATCTAAATGAGGCCGAGTCAACTGTGCATGAGGGTTAACCTCTCGTCTACAACAATACACCGGAAGTGGGCAGAAATGCATTGGACTCAGGCAACAGCCCAGCTTTAATGATCTTAAATCCCTTTATTTTAGATTGTTTTGTAGTAATATTACAACATAAACCTTAAAGAGACTTTAGTTGCCACTGTACAATACTTTAACACTGGCATGTCTAAACAGTCAATCTGACCAATTTTGAGATTTTTAAGTGGATTTTCTTTGTGGAAGTTCTGAGAAAGTTCCCCTTCCATGACTTTTCCTAAATATTCGATTCAAATCATCTGAAACGTTTTGTAAATATGATTTTAGGCATACTTATACCCATTACTGTATGTCTGCTCTTTTTCGCCCAAAGGACCGCTGTCACCCTTTCTCCCCCCGCAAGCAGTGAAGTTCACACCTCCTGACAGTTGGAGCATTGTTCAAGCTAATGGGATATTTGCATTTCAACTACCAACGCCTGCATTCCAACTAATTCCTCAGAGTAAATATGTAGGCCTACTTACATTACAAATGTACTCAACATTTAGATTAAATGTTGTTTTAGAGGTTATATTAGTAATATTGCGGTTTGGAGCAATAACAATATACGCGTGTCTTACGCACGCCTCGATCTCTCCATGAGTTCAGTCATGCTAGTGTTAAAACAGTTGCCATGCTGCACACATGCTTAAAATAACGCTTATTTGCGCCGCCCTCGTTGAAAACAATGCATTTCCAACTCCAGCTTGTCTCAGTTCAGGCTGCATGAACAGCGTTCGAGCGCTCAGTGTCTGCCCCCTCAATATCGTGACTGTTACATATTCCCCCCTGGCAATAATAAGGCTGTCCACAGTCGTACACGACAACTGAACCAAGTTACCAACCAACCGTTACTTAACACCTTGCCACACAGACTGAATGAAAAGCAACCCAGGTATGCACAGGGAACTACATCACGCCCAGTCTGATACACATATCAAAGCATAAAGCCTGCAATGCAATGAAACAAACCAAAATACAATTCTCAAACGTTTGACCTTGATCTGAGGGTCCAGGGTTCACGTCCCTGTCCGGGCGCCAATTGTGATGTGTTGAGCATGGAGTATTGTGCTGGATACAGCAGATGTCCAGGTATTTCACACAGACAAAGATAACGTCAATAAGCTGGTTTATTTAGCAGCCAACTAATGGAGCATTGACCATATGAAGTCAGGTCTCATGGCAGACAATACTAACATAATAATACAAAAGTGAACGGAGCATGCAGTCACTCTCTGCACGCCAACACAATATGGACATGTAGTGGAAGTGACTTCAGATCGTGTACACACAGCAAAACAAAAAGGAGCAGTGCACCACCCTGTGGCACCAACCGGCACTGCATACTGCATACTGACTACCAGCGGGTGTAGACGCTAACGCATGTGCACTCGGTCTGAAGAAGGGCTACGGCTCGAAACGTTAACACTTTAAGTAAAGAAATGCTGTGCGGATTGTTTCATTTATTTACTTGTGTGTCATTCCCCTCCCATACTCTCTGCCTATGGGCCCGACCCAAGCCCCCAGTAAGGCTATCCAACGTTGAAGCTGCCACTACCTACTGGCGAAAAGTGGAACTGCAGCACGCTCATGGAGGTGGACGGACGTTCATGATGTCATGTGCGTAACGTGCGTCATCCCAGGACCTCAAATTTGAGGTCCGGCCTTAACTCAACTCACTTGAGCTATAATTGTACTTATTTCGGGAGCTTCAAAACACCACTGAGCAACTTCCATCGAAATGAATAGCGGGGAGTAGGGTTGGGTGACGATACGAATATATCGGCAATCGTGATTTGGATGAGTCTATCGCAGAATATTTTCATTAGGTGATTTATTGCGGCGATTTTTTTCTTTTGCAAAATAATATTAACTACAGCGAAATAATGCGAATCAATTTGGGCCAGCAGTCGTAATAGGGGCCGGGTGGAAAGTGGAAACCCCTTCCTCTCGTTATAATGGTATGCTCACAGAGTCCCACAAGCAGCAGCAGGGTCGGGGAACGGGACAGTCCACTCAGCGCTCACTCTCACTCTGGCTGAGACTCGGCTGGGACAGAGGGAGGCTATGTACTGTAGTCTACATGTTGTTTACGCTCCGGAGTCCGGATGACCCATGCAGTTTAATAATATACAGTCACACCAGAATGCACACTGCTGTTTCGTGTCTCATCACAACCCAATGCGGGGGGGGGGAATAATAAAAGAGAGAAAAGAAAAAGACGGAGTGACAAATCGTTAGCAACAAGCTAAGCTAACAGGCTGGTGGTGGTGTTAGCTATTACAGTAGCTTGTTGCTGCTGCAACGCATTAAACGCACTGATTGAACTTCACTTCATGTCCGCCTGTAATCTAGGTTATTTTGTTATTGGTCGACCCCAGACTCATACTCTCTGCTTATCGATCCCGTAGAGTATATATGAATAGAGACGGCACCCGGAGGAAACCCTGAGGCGAAATGGACATAGTGGCCAAATTTGGTATTGCAGCGTGGGCCCAAACACATGAACGCGCTGGTCCGTTGACTATCAGTGTGCACGTTCACGATGACACGTGAACGCCGTTTCATACGTGCACGCACGTGAACGCGTGCAATGATAGTCAACGGCAGCGCGTTCATGTGTTTGGGGCAAATCCATCCCAGAATGCCCTCTGTTCCTAAAGAGGAGTGAAATCGCCTCATGCGCTTTAGAGCAACTTAATGCAAGTGGATGGGAGGAGAACTCGGGTGCCATCTCTACACTCGGTCTGAAGAAGGGCTACGGCTCGAAACGTTAACACTTTAAGTAAAGAAATGCTGTGCGGATTGTTTCATTTATTTACTTGTGTGTCATACCCTCCCATACTCTCTGCCTATGGGCCCGACCCAAGCCCCCAGTAAGGCCATCCAACGTTGAAGCTGCCACTACCTACTGGCGAAAAGTGGAACTGCAGCACGCTCATGGAGGTGGACGGACGTTCATGATGTCATGTGCGTAACGTGCGTCATCCCAGGACCTCAAATTTGAGGTCCGGCCTTAACTCAACTCACTTGAGCTATAATTGTACTTATTTCGGGAGCTTCAAAACACCACTGAGCGACTTCCATCGAAATGAATAGCGGGGAGTAGGGTTGGGTGACGATACGAATATATCGGCAATCGTGATTTGGATGAGTCTATCGCAGAATATTTTCATTAGGTGATTTATTGCGGCGATTTTTTCTTTTGCAAAATAATATTAACTACAGCGAAATAATGCAAATCAATTTGGGCCAGCAGTCGTAATAGGGGCCGGGTGGAAAGTGGAAACCCCTTCCTCTCGTTATAATGGTATGCTCACAGAGTCCCACAAGCAGCAGCAGCGTCGGGGAAAGGGGCAGTCCACTCAGCGCTCACTCTCACTCTGGCTGAGACTCGGCTGGGACAGAGGGAGGCTAATGTACTGTAGTCTACATGTTGTTTACGCTCCGGAGTCCGGATGACCCATGCAGTTTAATAATATACAGTCACACCAGAATGCACACTGCTGTTTCGTGTCTCATCACAACCCAATGCGGGGGGGGGGAATAATAAAAGAGAGAAAAGAAAAAGACGGAGTGACAAATCGTTAGCAACAAGCTAAGCTAACAGGCTGGTGGTGGTGTTAGCTATTACAGTAGCTTGTTGCTGCTGCAACGCATTAAACGCACTGATTGAACTTCACTTCATGTCCGCCTGTAATCTAGGTTATTTTGTTATTGGTCGACCCCAGACTCATACTCTCTGCTTATCGATCCCGTAGAGTATATATGAATAGAGACGGCACCCGGAGGAAACCCTGAGGCGAAATGGACATAGTGGCCAAATTTGGTATTGCAGCGTGGGCCCAAACACATGAACGCGCTGGTCCGTTGACTATCAGTGTGCACGTTCACGATGACACGTGAACGCCGTTTCATACGTGCACGCACGTGAACGCGTGCAATGATAGTCAACGGCAGCGCGTTCATGTGTTTGGGGCAAATCCATCCCAGAATGCCCTCTGTTCCTAAAGAGGAGTGAAATCGCCTCATGCGCTTTAGAGCAACTTAATGCAAGTGGATGGGAGGAGAACTCGGGTGCCATCTCTACACTCGGTCTGAAGAAGGGCTACGGCTCGAAACGTTAACACTTTAAGTAAAGAAATGCTGTGCGGATTGTTTCATTTATTTACTTGTGTGTCATTCCCCTCCCATACTCTCTGCCTATGGGCCCGACCCAAGCCCCCAGTAAGGCCATCCAACGTTGAAGCTGCCACTACCTACTGGCGAAAAGTGGAACTGCAGCACGCTCATGGAGGTGGACGGACGTTCATGATGTCATGTGCGTAACGTGCGTCATCCCAGGACCTCAAATTTGAGGTCCGGCCTTAACTCAACTCACTTGAGCTATAATTGTACTTATTTCGGGAGCTTCAAAACACCACTGAGCAACTTCCATCGAAATGAATAGCGGGGAGTAGGGTTGGGTGACGATACGAATATATCGGCAATCGTGATTTGGATGAGTCTATCGCAGAATATTTTCATTAGGTGATTTATTGCGGCGATTTTTTTCTTTTGCAAAATAATATTAACTACAGCGAAATAATGCGAATCAATTTGGGCCAGCAGTCGTAATAGGGGCCGGGTGGAAAGTGGAAACCCCTTCCTCTCGTTATAATGGTATGCTCACAGAGTCCCACAAGCAGCAGCAGGGTCGGGGAACGGGACAGTCCACTCAGCGCTCACTCTCACTCTGGCTGAGACTCGGCTGGGACAGAGGGAGGCTAATGTACTGTAGTCTACATGTTGTTTACGCTCCGGAGTCCGGATGACCCATGCAGTTTAATAATATACAGTCACACCAGAATGCACACTGCTGTTTCGTGTCTCACCACAACCCAATGCGGGGGGGGGGAATAATAAAAGAGAGAAAAGAAAAAGACGGAGTGACAAATCGTTAGCAACAAGCTAAGCTAACAGGCTGGTGGTGGTGTTAGCTATTACAGTAGCTTGTTGCTGCTGCAACGCATTAAACGCACTGATTGAACTTCACTTCATGTCCGCCTGTAATCTAGGTTATTTTGTTATTGGTCGACCCCAGACTCATACTCTCTGCTTATCGATCCCGTAGAGTATATATGAATAGAGACGGCACCCGGAGGAAACCCTGAGGCGAAATGGACATAGTGGCCAAATTTGGTATTGCAGCGTGGGCCCAAACACATGAACGCGCTGGTCCGTTGACTATCAGTGTGCACGTTCACGATGACACGTGAACGCCGTTTCAACGGCAGCGCGTTCATGTGTTTGGGGCAAATCCATCCCAGAATGCCCTCTGTTCCTAAAGAGGAGTGAAATCGCCTCATGCGCTTTAGAGCAACTTAATGCAAGTGGATGGGAGGAGAACTCGGGTGCCATCTCTACACTCGGTCTGAAGAAGGGCTACGGCTCGAAACGTTAACACTTTAAGTAAAGAAATGCTGTGCGGATTGTTTCATTTATTTACTTGTGTGTCATTCCCCTCCCATACTCTCTGCCTATGGGCCCGACCCAAGCCCCCAGTAAGGCTATCCAACGTTGAAGCTGCCACTACCTACTGGCGAAAAGTGGAACTGCAGCACGCTCATGGAGGTGGACGGACGTTCATGATGTCATGTGCGTAACGTGCGTCATCCCAGGACCTCAAATTTGAGGTCCGGCCTTAACTCAACTCACTTGAGCTATAATTGTACTTATTTCGGGTGCTTCAAAACACCACTGAGCAACTTCCATCGAAATGAATAGCGGGGAGTATGGGTTGGGTGACGATACGAATATATCGGCAATCGTGATTTGGATGAGTCTATCGCAGAATATTTTCATTAGGTGATTTATTGCGGCGATTTATTCTTTTGCAAAATAATATTAACTACAGCGAAATAATGCGAATCAATTTGGGCCAGCAGTCGTAATAGAATAGGGGCCGGGTGGAAAGTGGAAACCCCTTCCTCTCGTTATAATGGTATGCTCACAGAGTCCCACAAGCAGCAGCAGCGTCGGGGAACGGGACAGTCCACTCAGCGCTCACTCTCACTCTGGCTGAGACTCGGCTGGGACAGAGGGAGGCTAATGTACTGTAGTCTACATGTTGTTTACGCTCCGGAGTCCGGATGACCCATGCAGTTTAATAATATACAGTCACACCAGAATGCACACTGCTGTTTCGTGTCTCACCACAACCCAATGCGGGGGGGGGGGGAATAATAAAAGAGAGAAAAGAAAAAGACAAATCGTTAGCAACAAGCTAAGCTAACAGGCTGGTGGTGGTGTTAGCTATTACAGTAGCTTATTTTTGCAAAATAATATTAACTACAGCGAAATAATGCGAATCAATTTGGGCCAGCAGTCGTAATAGAATAGGGGCCGGGTGGAAAGTGGAAACCCCTTCCTCTCGTTATAATGGTATGCTCACAGAGTCCCACAAGCAGCAGCAGCGTCGGGGAACGGGACAGTCCACTCAGCGCTCACTCTCACTCTGGCTGAGACTCGGCTGGGACAGAGGGAGGCTAATGTACTGTAGTCTACATGTTGTTTACGCTCCGGAGTCCGGATGACCCATGCAGTTTAATAATATACAGTCACACCAGAATGCACACTGCTGTTTCGTGTCTCACCACAACCCAATGCGGGGGGGGGGGAATAATAAAAGAGAGAAAAGAAAAAGACAAATCGTTAGCAACAAGCTAAGCTAACAGGCTGGTGGTGGTGTTAGCTATTACAGTAGCTTGTTGCTGCTGCAACGCATTAAACGCACTGATTGAACTTCACTTCATGTCCGCCTGTAATCTAGGTTATTTTGTTATTGACAATGTGAACAAACCCTGGCACCAGTGCTGCAAAAACAGACAGATCTACAAGCTCTCAACGTGGTGCAGATGGCGCTGCAGAGACTGGCGCGTCTGCGGGTTCAACACTTTTTTTTTTTGCATTGCTGGTGTCAGGGTTCGTTCACGTTGTCAATAACGGACAGATCTACAAGCTCTCAACGTGTTCCACTGGAGCTGCAGAGAGAGGCACGTCTGCGGGTTCTCAACGTGTCGCGTCAGCGGCACCTCATACTCTCTGCCAATGGGGTCGACCCCAGACTCATACTCTCTGCCTATGGGGTCGACCCCAGACTCATACTCTCTGCCTATCGATCCCGTAGAGTATATATGAATAGAGACGGCACCCAGAGGAAACCCTGAGGCGAAATGGACATAGTGGCCAAATTTGGTATTGCAGCGTGGGCCCAAACACATGAACGCGCTGGTCCGTTGACTATCAGTGTGCACGTTCACGATGACACGTGAACGCCGTTTCATACGTGCACGCACGTGAACGCGTGCAATGATAGTCAACGGCAGCGCGTTCATGTGTTCATCTCTGCCTATGGGGTCGACCTCAGACTCAATCTTCAGTGAATCGCCGCTATGAGGCTGGCCAAGCAGGGCTAACAAGGGGCTAACAACCCACAGCTGTCACTCACCTTGTACGGTGCCGCAGTACTTCTGCTGGTCCCCGGCGGCCCGCGGGCTACGGGCGGGAGGGGCGGGCTGCCGGGTGGCAGAGCGTCGCACCAGTCTGTGTTTCTGCCCAGAGAAGCTGGAAGGCCGAGGCGGGTCGGACCCGCCCCCTCCGGCGCCGGCGCCGCCGCTGCTCAGCGGTTCGATGAACAGGCTGTCCGTCCCGGTGTGGACCAATCCCGTCTAGGACAGAGAGAGACACAAGACACGGGTACCAGGGTATTAGTGCTGCACGATTCTCGCTCAAACGTGAATCAGGATATTCCCCTCCACAAGAATTGAGATCACAATTCGATCACAAAAAGTGCATTTTCTTTTTCTCCATGAAAATATGTATCGTCTTTAGTCTGTAGTTGCTGAACATTATTACATGAATTATAAATATGTATTGTCTTAGTTTAGTCTGTAGTTGCTGAACATTACTACGTTAAAAATGTGTCACCTGACAGTATGTACAGTATTACAAATTTTAAAAACAAATGATGCTGCTATATAAACATTTGAAGTTTTTCAAGAAAACTTAGGTCAGGATTTAGAAGGCTGTTTATAGAATTGGCCTCAGTCCTAAATGGGTTGCAGACAACATCAAAGTGTTTGAAAGTATCTCTCTCTAAAAATAAAGAGTAACTGAAATGAACTGGACAGCCAACTGGTGCTGTACCATTCTGGCTCAAATTTAGAAATGAGAACTCATACTGTAGGCGTCTGCATCTAGACTACAACCTTTTTTGGATGAATTGTGCGCAACTACACATGTGACCACACTATGATGAGTCTATGACTTCAGGGAAACAGCCACATTGTTAGGAGATAAAGCGTGAATCTACGCGTCTATATGGCCGCCTTTCCACTTTGGTTCTAGACCTGGTTTTTAACCCATTTGGGCCTAAGGCCGATTCTAAAAAACGCCTTCTAAAGCCTGACCTAAGTTTTCTGAAAAACTTAAAATATTTATATAGCAGCATCAATTTTTTGTATTTTTTTGAATACTGTACATACTGTACAGAACCCAAAAATGGGTTCCCGGCCTGAGGGGGTAAAACACCAAAAGGGGTTCCCGTCCCAGAGTGGGGTTTATAATCATATCTGGTTGGTTCTGAACCAACTTTTAGGGATCTGAACAAATTGATTGGTTCAAAATATTAGGCAGGAAAGGGGACCTAAGTGCGTGATTGCGTGCGTGCGTGATTGCGTGCGTGCGTGGGTGGGTGCGTGCGTGCGTGCGTGCGTGCGTGCGTGCGTGCGTGCGTGCGTGCGTGCGTGCGTGCGTGCGTGCGTGTGTACCAAAGGGGAGAGAGATGTAAGATATAACAGGCTCAGTCTGGGCAGACACAGACGGACACATGAATCACACAGACAGTAGAAATGTACATCTGGTGTAATCCAGGGCCAGGCCTGTGAAAACCACTTCATATTGTAAAAAAAAAAAAAAGTAAATCTGGTCACGGTGTAGGTAGGCCTGTGAAAACCACTTCATATTGTATAAATGTACATCTGGTGTAATCCAGGCCTGTGAAAACCACTACATATTGTATTAAATGTACATCTGGTGTAGGCCAGGCCTGTGAAAACCACTTCATATTGTATAAATGTACATCTGGTGTAGGTAGGCCTGTGAAAACCACTACATATATTGTATAAATGTACATCTGGTGTAATCCAGGCCTGTGAAAACCACTACATATTGTATTAAATGTACATCTGGTGTAGGCCAGGCCTGTGAAAACCACTTCATATTGTATAAATGTACATCTGGTGTAGGTAGGCCTGTGAAAACCACTTCATATTGTATAAATGTACATCTGGCCACCATACCCCTTGCTCTTCATACGTACATCCACTGTCCCATTCACTTACCGCTGCAGAAAGAATCCCTTGTATCTCCTAATCTATAGGGAGCTCTCATTGGTTTTGATATACTATCATATATACTATAGATATACTAAGCTCTTCATTTCTGACTTTTGACCTGCCTCTCGTTCAAAATATGAACGCGAGTGTAGTGTACAGCTTTAAGAGGAACAATGACATCACTAGGAACCCGGAAAGCGAGTGGTAGTAGTTGACAGAATGTATGCTCTATGCCTGTACTGTTCACGATACTTTCAGTAAAGCATTCACTACAATATCATCACAACTGTGTGGACATCAGCTCATTACAGCGAGGGATTATTCAGGGAGAGCAAGGTAAGCAAGCAAAAATAGGTCTTCCCGACACCCCAAACTTCTATTTTGAAAGAAATCCCTGCGCTGATTGTATTAAAAGAAGGAGGGCTCATATCTCTGCCTAGGTCAGGGTTCCCCAATTAATTTTCCTCAAGGGCCATATTTTGACTACGGTACCATGCAGGCTGGGGGCCGAGTCGGCACGCTCAAGGTCTTGCCCTAAAATGAATGTTCAGGGCAAGACCCCATTTGAAAAGGACCCCCAGTTTGACATGCAGAGGCTACTGACCCCAATTTAATGCCATTTATATCTGGGACCCCCCCCCCCAAAAAAAAAATATATATATATATATATATATATATATATATACTAGAATTTTGCCGCGCACTATGGGAAGAAGGAAATTGCGGGAGTTGACTCCACATGTAGTAACGGATGGGTTATTAGTTCTTATTATGTGTCCTTATTAGTGTAGTGTAGTCAACACGTTATGGCTCATACACACACTGCCCGGTATTTGCTCCGATTATGCTGTCGGGGAGCATTTTTGGTGCTGGCCGACAAAACCCCTGATCTGACGTTAAGCGGTGCCCAAAAGTTATAGATCACAAAGGCTTTGCAGGTAGAGCACATGACATGGCCCTAAAAAAATATATAATTTTAATATAAAAAACAATTTTTGCATCTGCCGCTTGAGATGACCTGAGATGACTTGATTGATTGACATAAAAAAGGGCCTGTCAGCTCAAACACACAATGCAATAGTTGTTGTTGCGTACAATCATCAGTAGCAAAGTCAAATACCAAAAATAAAAACCCTACCATTTCCATTTCCCCCCCTCTATTTCCCATTCCATGTGCGTTTGTCTTATAGTTTCTCTGGCCTCTGTACTACTGCCACCTACCGTCCATTCATTGCATTACACAGTGGGTGAAAAAACACACCCCTTAAGACTAAACCCGACCAATCAGAGGTGTGGCTTCCAGAGGTACCTTTGACATGACATTTTGTGTGTGTGTGTGTGTGTGTGTGTGTGTGTGTGTGTGTGTGTGTGTGTGTGTGTGTGTGTGTGTGTGTGTGTGTGTGTGTGTGTGTGTGTGTGTTCGATGTGCAGGGCGTTGCTGAAAATGAGCACCTGTGCTCAGCTACTTCCCTGGGTAAATAAATAAAAAGAAAAGAAAAAAAAGAAGAAAGGTACCTTTCAAAACCTATAGAAGTCAGCCTGGTACAGACGAAGGGGACACGACTGTATGTAGCCTCAATTACATTTTGTAACCATTTTCTGCAATGGGATGATAGTTTTATTTGATGGGTATATGAGCTGGTTGTTTTGAAAGTATAGCTCTGAAGTAAAAAAGAAAGTGTGGGGAGCCCTGGTATAGATGAATATATATATATATATATATATATATATATATATATATATATATATATATATATATATATATATATATATATTCATTCCGTGGGTAAATCCCTGTAGGCTACCCACATATTGGTAGCCTATATTAGCCCAATATTGCCGTTACGCATTTCACTTGAATAATGTTGTGTGCGCACGTGCGCGTGCGGAGAAAGACAGTTATTTAATGAAACTCAAGATTGCCGCGGCGCCGCCGTGCGTGTATAGCCTGTGTGTGTGTGTGGGGCGTGGCGAGAGAGAGAGGCGTGGCGAGAGAGAGAGAGAGAGATCGTGGCTTCCAGGCGTGCGTGTGTGTGTGTGTGTGTGTGTGCAAGCCAGGCGTGCGTGTGTGTGCAGGCGTGTGTACTCGGCAGTTGGCTGGCAGGCGAAAATAGCCAAAGCGTTCCGTGTAATCGTAATATGTAGGCACAAACAAACTACTGACAAAGTACAATGTTGACGTAACTAAGAGATTCGCTGAGAGAGCGATATTTTAAATACAGAGATTTAGAAGGAACTAGAAAAAGTGCCCTTCTGGGCACAGGTCTCCACCAGGATTTCTTCCTCAGCCTAGTGGGAATATGCGTGCACAGTTTCATGGCAATCGGACGCTGCGTTGAGGAGTTGTGGGGATTTGTACAAAGCGGGCTACTCCTGAAAACTGTAGGAGCCAATCGTGGCCAATCAGGATGGAATATGAGAAATCAAACAAACCTGTCTTGATCACATGACTATGGAGATCATGTGTACCGATTTGCGTGAAATTTGGATAAAATGGAGGAGTAATAATAGAAAATGTGTTTTACATATGTCGGCCTCCTGGTGGCGCTATAAAGAGCAGATGTGAAAAATTCCAGGCAAAGGTTTTTCCTTGGCCTCTAGGGAGTTGGCATACAAAGTTATCCACAGATCCGTGCAGTTAGAGGTAAAAACACTTTTCGGCCAGTTATAGCGCCACCTTGAGGCTGGGTTGAAATTGTTCATGTGGCATTTCGTCCTCGGCCTAGTGGGAATGTGGGTGCACAATTTCACGGAAATCACGCGATGTGTTCATGATTTGCATCATTTTGTTTGAAACTGAGCACTCCTGTGAACTTTGGAAGCCAATCTTAACCAATCAGGATGGAGTGTGAGAAATCTGAAAGACCGGTTTCGTTGAATGGCTCTAGAGAGACTGTGTACCAATTTGCGTGATGTTTGGACAAAATCTGTAGGTGTACTGTGCAAAAACTTGTTTTGCACAAAGCGGCCTCCTGGTGGCGCTATAACAGGCCGTTCTGGAAAGTTTGGGGCAGAGGTTCATCGTTGGCATCCAGGGAGTGTGTGTGCAAAATTTGGCATCGACCGGGTTAACGGTGGCCGAGATTAGCTGCTCACGGACACACACACGGACACACGGACGGACGGACACACGGACGGACGGACGGACGGAGTGCAAAACATACTCTCCCCCCATGCCTTCGGCCTGGTGGAGACAATAAGCAAAATCGTGAGGCTACAATTCCTCTCCCCTTCCTTGTTTCTCTTCTCCTGCGGGAGATCAGAATGAGATTCTGAGAGCTAGTGTGGGCCTATTAGAAGAGTGTTGGCGAACACCTTGCACATCTAAAACTGATACTTTTCAGATAATTGAAAAAAGCACAGCCGTGTTCCAAATATGTGGTTATAAACGGTAATTTTGTCACACAAGCTCTTGTTAATATTTTAGTTGAATAAAGAAAAAAACAGGTGTAACCATCTTCACTTTCAAAAGAGTTTCAAATTGAATTATGAAACAAAACAAAAAGTTGACATCATGATTCTGGAGACTACAAGGCAACAATACTCTGTTCCCATGGCAACAAGCGCCCTGTGTCCCTGCTTTACAATCTATCTATAAATGCACCAAGTCTCTGTGTGTGTGTGTGTGTGTGTGTGTGTGTGTGTGTGTGTGTGTGTGTGTGTGTGTGTGTGTGTGTGTGTGTGTGTGTGTGTGTGTGTAATCCACATAACTCGAGAACCGTTCGCCCCACGACTTCAAATTCGACACACGCGTTCCACACCATCGCAGTGCCCCGTGTTGTCCAGAACCGCCACAAAAGGTCTCTTTGCCCGGGCCTGGACTTGGGCATATACCTTACAAAGAACTTCATATATATGGGGATAAAAGGGAGACAGTAGAGGAGGCTGAACAAACACTCAAAAAGGACACGCGCATTCTATACCTATAGGCTGGGTGCTGGATCAAAATAAAGTCATAAAGAACAAATGAAAAATACGCACACCGATTAAGGCTCCCAAAATATCTTTACTTTAATGGTACCACTAAAGTAAAGATATTTTGGAAGCCTTAATTGGTGTGCGGGTACCGTTAAAGTAAATATATTTTGGAAGCCTTAATTGGTGTGCGGATTTTCCATTTCTTCTTCATAAAAGGGAGACAGACATAATATCTGGGTGGGGCGTCCATTTCCAACTTGCATCGTTCCAAGTAGGCCAGTGCCCTGCAACGGGCACCGCTGTAGAGGCTCCAACGCATAATATCTGGGTGGGGCATGCATTTCCAACTTGCATCGTTCCAAGTGTCAGCATCATGTTATGCTTTAGCTATTGAAAAATAGCAGATCTACAAGCTCATATCGCGCCACCGAGTGGCGCGATACGAGCTTGTAGGTCTGCTATTTTTTGAAAAATCGAAGAACGACTGACATTTTTAGAATCTGATCTCAGGTCAGAATGGGTTAATCAGACCAGTGTGTGTCCCAGTGGAAACCTCGTATGAATCTGATCTCAGGTCAGAATGGGTTAATAATAGATGAAATACATCATAAACCAATACTGAAACCAGATATAATCATTAAGTTTATGCGCATGCACGTGTGCGTACTGTGTAAACTCTAAATTGACATTTTCCAGCCAAAAATATTTGTTTAAATTTGATTTGGGGACACCCCCAAAATAATTTCGGGACCCCACGAGGGGTCGCGTCGATCCCCAGGTTGAGAACCCCTGATCTAGGGGGGTGCACTGACTGCACGGCCCAAAGCGTTGGGGAACCGCTGGCCGCTACAGGGAAAGCGGTTGTGTCTGGAACTCTGGACAGTTGCTACTTTGGCCCCAAGCCCCAAGAAGGGCTGACCAATGTTGAGTACGGTCGGCCCTACTGGTCGGAGCTGGGACTGCAGGTGGGCCCGTGTATAACAAGGGCGGGGCTGTCCACTCTCTATCCGTTATACTTCTATGCACAGCGCGCGCGCACACACACACACACACACACACACACACACAGTGTGCGGATTCCGTCTCACCCTAAGACTCCTTTTGTCGCGCTGCAGCTCAGAGGTGTGACCTAGTTATACTGTATAGCTCCCGCAAATAACAGATATGAACATTTAAAACAATCATTCATGACGTTATTATTTTCTCTGAGAAATAATGACAATGCAATCCAGAGCCTGGCTGGAAGAAAGACAAACATGTCAGATGGACTTAATAGCTAAGAATGAAGGAGATGCCAAGACAAGAGACCAGACATGCCCTTTTTTCTTCATTTCTACAGACCTTCATAAACCTTATTGGTGTGCGTGCGTGCGTGCGTGCGTGCGTGCGTGCGTGCGTGCGTGCGTGCGTGCGTGCGTGCGTGCGTGCGTGCGTGCAGAGAGCATGCAATTGTGTGTGTCTCTGGATATGTACAGTATATAAATCAATCAACTACGCGTGTGTTTTTGTAACGCCCAGTGTGTGTGTGTGTGTGTGTGTGTGTGTGTGTAACGCCCAGGATTCAAACACGGGTCTCGTGCACGGAAAGGCATGCTGACATCATCACCACTGGACTAACATAAGAGGAATGTCCCTTCATGGTGTGTGTGTGTGTGTGTGTGTGTGTGTGTGTGTGTGTGTGTGTGCGTGCGTGAGTCATATAGTGACTCTGTATTATTGCCTATCAGCTGCCCAAATGATTTGCCACAAACAAACAACGGTGACAGTCAGTCAGGCTGTAAGGAAGAACTGGCTGACCCGATACAGTCAGTGCACAGAGTCTAACAACCTCAGCTATGCTGCCAACCAGCCAACCAGCCAGCCAGCCAGCCAGCCAGCCTGCTTCCATGCAATAACAGCAACCAGGCTTTATTATGAAATAAAAACCTCCCAAAAAAAAACACCACAATTCTTAAAAGTCCCCCCCCCCCCCCTCCCCCGAGTGCCTCACATTCACAACATCTTTACTCTGCGTGCAGCGTGTGTGGTTTCTCTCCCCCTATAATCCTCCCCCGAGAGGCAAAAACCGAGTGCAAAAACAAAGAGGGCCAAGAAAGAAGGCATCCTAACATGCTCGACACTATCCAAGAAAACAACCACAAAACATTGAAAAAAAAAGAAAAGAAAAGATAATCCAAAACATAAGGACGGGAGGGAGTTCATGTATTTACCAAGCCGCCGCCGCAGGTACTGAGAGAGGCGAAGGAGTCCGTGTGGTTGACGATCCAGCCCGAGTAAAAGCACCTTCGCCCGTCCTCCTCCAAAGCGGAAACGGCGTCGCCGTGCGACACTTTGGCCCTCCCGTCGTTCCCCCCCTCCTCCTTGACCCCCCCTCCTCCTCCTCGTCCCGACTCCACCACGACGAAATCGTCCGAGAGGAAGGCGTCGCTCCTCCTGAGGTCCAGGTAGAGGTCCCGTCCGAACGCGGGCAGCGAGAGGAGCAGACGGTCCCTCCCCTCTCCCCCCTCCTCCTCCCGCTCCGGGCCAGAGGGGACAGCGGTGGGCCCGCCCGGACCCCCCCACGCCACTGGGGGATCTTCTTCTAGGGCTCGGCGGAGACGCGCACTGTGGTGCCGGTGGCTCCGCGGTGACTGCTGGTGCTGCGACAGGTGCTCAGAGTCCTCTTCAAATAGAAGCATGGGAACCACTTCTTCTGTGTCCCATTCACTGTGGGCTGAGGGGGTGACACATGTCATACAGCGAGTTGAGAGAAAACAGGCTTGAAAGGGTTCACTTCTGTGTACTCTAACGTTACACCTAGCTACATGTGTAAGCATTTATTTCATATTTACATGTCGATTTCAGCTCTGATATTTATTTCAGACATGCTTTAGTATGTGAAGAGTCAGCCTGTGCTGTCAAATGTTTGGGAATCACTGGATTAAAACATCTGAAATCGTATTCCTTTTTGATTGATTGATTGATTGATTGATTGATTGATCGATCGATTGCTTTATTACCACATGTCACACATTGTGAGCTTGTAGATCTGCTATTGTTCCAAGATTGTTATCCATTTTGGAAACTTGAAAGAGGACATTCTGCACAATGACTATACTTTCTACTTTTGCACAAATTGTACAATTTGAAGAAAGCATTATGGTTTGTTTGTTTCCATTGGGGTCCTTCAAGTTCATGCTCAATTCATCAAAACATTTAATGGCATACAAATTATACAGTAGTGGTCTACTATGCAAAGACATCATGTAAACATCAAAGTTGCACCCGTGTGAAGTGAGGGGCATCATACATCATCTCATTCCGGCCAATCACAGTCGCAATCAATGTCTGTGTACTGTACGCCAAGGTTTGTGTTTACACAAAATTGTCCAGTAATTGTCAGTCAACGGAATTTAATGTTTGTGTTCTTAGGACAACATTTGTTGTCCTCGAAAAGAAAGACATGATTGATTGATTGAATTATTGATTGATTTATTGATTGATTGATAGGGTAGCCTAAAACATGTGAAATGACTTTCATTGTCACTGAACTGAATATGTTATGTCTTCACTTTTAGCATATTGCATATAGCATATTGTAATGTATGCTCAGAGCCTCAGACAGAGACTGATCTCAAATCTAATTAAGCACAAGGAAAGCTGACTATATGGACCTCAGAGAGAGAGAGAGAGAGAGAGAGAGAAAAATGAAGCATGCAAGACATAATTCTGTCCACCTTTCTTTTTTCCCAAACGCTTTTAAACGGTTACAGTAGGCTACACTATATAAATATGCACTCATCCTCATCTTAACTTTTAAACAGCTACATTACACAAAACTATAGGCTATATAAATATGCACTCATCCTCATCAGAACAATGAAGGCGACCGTCCAAGTATCTATTCTATAGCCTGCAGCAAATATATAGTTGAAAGGACTCTCTGCAAGTCTGTATAAAATGGAACCAAATTGACCACTGGAAAAAACCTATCCTGCAGCAGTTGATTCCATGGACTTTCTGGAGTTTCTGCAAGTCTGTAACTCCGAAAGTATGCAACTGGAACCAAATGGACCCGTTTAGCGGTTCCATTTGCATACTGTCAGAGTTATAAAGAGGGGAGGGAGAGAGAGAGAGAGACCTTGATAATATTATGGTAAAAGTTTGAGAACCGAACCGTTGTTGTTGCGCTACAGAGAGTTTGACCATCGCTGTCTGTCGTTACTCTGAGAGAAACCAGTCTGTTGCTCTTTAAGTAGGGTGGCTTTAAGAACCGATCTGACCCAGTTAGGAAACATAAGCACATACATAACATAACATAAGCCATCCATGTGTGAGTGACTATTATTGCACTTTCTTGGACTCACCAGTCGCCGCCTGTTGTTGCAGGAATGATCCGCTGCAGAGGATATGAAGAAGAAGCAGTCTAAGCGTTCTGGCATGGCTGTCATGATGCATGGTTTAAAAAACTACAGCAGAACTACAGTTAAAACTACAGCAGAACTATGTGGAGGAGGATGGATGGGTGGATGTGTAAAGCAGCTTTGCAAAGCCCAGAGAAAGAGAGAGAGAGAGAGAGAGAGAGAGGACTGCAGAGGAGTTGTGTAAACTTTCAGATGTTTCAGCAGCAGTACTCCTGCTCTCAGCCCTGCTTACACATACACACACACACAGTGAATTTGAAGCTAGCGACACGCCCACCGCCCTCTGCCACGCTCCGATTGGCTGTGGCCCCGTCGCAAAAACCTGAAACCCCTACGACGCGATTGGCCAACCGACGCTGTCCGTCACGCCGGGGAGGGGGGGGGGGGGGGGGCGGGGCTGAAACCCTACACGTGGTTTTTCCTCCTTTTAATACTTTTTCAAGTGGAGAGAGAGAGCAGCAAGGGCAGAATCCATTTCTTCCGGCCCACGTAACGGCCGGTAAGCACCGTCGGCCGGTCGGTCCGTAGGTGCGTCGGCCGATACGGAGGGGAGGTGCGTGCGTGCGTGCGGGGGTAAATGTGTCAAGTCACGTGACCACTGGCTGTGCTACGAATATGAATTATTATTATTATAGCTAACTTAATAGTTCCTGCTGTAAAACACCCAATCATATCGTTATCTTTCTTCATATTTTTTTTTTCTGCTCTCGTTGCAAATGACCGCCTCCCAGTGGAACGTTTCTTTAAGGTAAGTCACGGCTTTCTAATAGTCTATGGGTCTGTGCAAATGCCTCTCGATTTATTGCTCCGTGTGGCACCAGGTTCGGATCCCGCTCATGGCAAACATAAAAACTTATATTTTATAATGTTCTTTCGTAGCCTTTATTGTGTATGGACACAATAGCTACATTTTAGACTGTATCATTATTGTATATTATATTAAAAAAATAGCCGTATTGAATTAATACATATTTAATTATTTGATAGGCAGGCAGGCAGGCAGGCAGACAGACAGGCAGACAGACAGACAGGCAGGAAGGCAGACAGGCAGGCAGGCAGGCAGACAGGCAGACAGACAGACAGACAGACAGACAGACAGACAGACAGACAGACAGACAGACAGACAGACAGACAGTCTGGCCGACCTATAAAAAGACCGGCCGACGGTGCTTACCGGCCGGTGGATAGCCGGAAGAAATGGATTCTGCCCTCCCTCAGAGAGAGAGAGAGAGAGAGAGAGAGCGTGTGCGCGTGACAACAGTAGCCTACAGTCAAAGTCAGTGACCCCTGTGTTGACTAAAGTGTGTTTAGGCCTATCCATTATTTTGGGTACGATGTGGTTCCTTCCTCTCTGGAAAGTAGACAGACAGGAAAATAATTGGCCTCTATAACGGTATGGTGTGTATGCCCAGAATGTTATTAGTTGAATCAAAACTGTCATGGGGTTTGGTCAAGAAACCGTCTAGTTCTGACCGTAGAAGCCTATAGTCTACAGCTGGGTTCATCCGTCCATCCATCTTCAACCGCTTATCCGTAGTTGGGTCGCGGGGGCAACAGCACAGCTCCACCAGAGAGCCCCAGACTTCCCTCTCCAGAGCAACATTAGTTACTTCCTCCTGGGGGATCCCGAGTCGTTCAAAGGCCAGGAGTTCCAGACCCCCGCAGGAACACGCCCAGGGGGTTCATGTGGTTTTCGTGCTCATACCCAGCCAGCCAGCTATACCCAGCCACACACATAGCTCCGTAAGGGAGTGGTTGCACCACCCAAAAGAATCACACTCGTGAAGGGACTGTATTTAGTGCCCTAAACAGACATTAAAGTCCATGTCGACTTGGCTGGCTCTAAAATGCTCTCTGACCTGCTCTAAACACAAACTAATTTATTAGAACCAAAAACAAGTGTTTCAATGCTGTTAGGGGTCTTCGTCAGCAGTCTGAGCCAGGCACTAACCTAATAACACATGCACGCACACACACACGCATTCACACACACACACACACACACACACACACACACACACACACACACACACACACACACACACACACACACACACACACACACACACACACACTCTAACCTAATAACATCTATATAACTTCATACAATGTGTCCAGTGCTGTATTAGGACTCCCATGCACGCACACACATGCACACACACAAACGCACGCAATTACAATTTTACAATTTAGGCATTTAGCAGACGCTCTTGATCCAGAGCGACTTACATTTAAGCAAAAACAAAAGCATGGCATACATCACATATATCAAAAGTAGTTATCATGAATCATGTATAAACTAAGAACGTAACAGTGGAGTATCTATGTCAACTATACATACTATACTATATTATACAATATACATGTGTACTATGAAGTGCTATGACTACATAAAATGCAATTCTAGTGCTGTCTACGTAACGAGCTATAAGTCTGTCTAAAATAACAATGCTAACCTAAGTCTACTATCTGAGTCTACATAAAGTGCTATCTAAGGGGCTAGGTTAGGGCAAGTGCTGCGGGCCATAGTGGAGTCTGAAGAGGTGGGTTTTCGGACTACGGCGGAAGATTGGGAGTGAGGCTGCAGTTCTGACTGTGATGGGAAGTGCATTCCATAGTTTTGGAGCCAGAAGGGAGAAGAGTTTGGGACGTGTGGAGCGTTGTCCACGCACGCACACACGCACACACACACACACACACACACACACACACACACACACACACACACACACACACACACACACACACACACACACACACACACACACACACACACACACACTCTACAGATTTTGTCAACAAACATGGGCCTTGATGGCGTTGTAGCCTCATGGGATGATTTTACAGTTGGTTACATCATGCTGAAAATAGATTATCTACAATAGATTTTATACATAGTCTATTTTCAGAGCACAACCAAACATTTAGTGACACTTAGTTCTACTGGATCTCTTCTCCACTAGTCCCTCCATAACATTTAGTTCTACTGGATCTCTTCTCCACTAGTCCCTCCATAACATTTAGTTCTACTGGATCTCTTCTCCACTAGTCCCTCCATAACATTTAGTTCTACTGGATCTCTTCTCCACTAGTCCCTCCATAACGTTTAGTTCTACTGGATCTCTTCTCCAGTAGTCCCTCCCTAACATTAAAGTTCTACTGGATCTCTTCTCCACTAGCCTGGGTTCCATGGGTTCCATTCCATTTTGGGTTTATGAACCGGTCGGGAGCAGATGATATCGCTACGTCATGTTGTAGGATTGTTTTGTAGTCAGCAATCTTCCGGAACTTCCTTTTCCCTCAAACCGATTTTTCTCAATAAAAGCTACAGGCTACGAGAGCTTTTATTGTTACTCTTCCGGTTTGAGGGAAAAGGAAGTTCCGTTTGATTGTTTCTGCCTGATGACTACAAAACAATACTACAACATGACGTAACGGTATCATCCATTCCAGACCGGTTCACATGACGGCACTTTTGGAACAGAGACCTGCAGGCTTTCCTCCGAGATGGAAAGCCTGGTGAGGCCAAATGGACCTTTATAGACTCTTAATTACGGGTCCATTTGGTTTCATTTCACACTCTCAAGATTTAATTATTGTCAAACACCTGCATTACATAATTTACAATAAGTCTACACATTTAGAGAATGTAAGAAATGTTATTCTGATCAACGTTTGCCTGTTATCTCTCCTAATGGTAGCAACATCAATACAGCATGGAATTGTGGACAAAGTCTTATTCAAAGACTCAAAGAGGCTAAATGTCATCAAATGGTGGTCCGTGGACCGTGGCTCAGATGGGTCTGAGAGGCAACATTTCATAATGGTGGTCCGTGGCTCATGGGTCTGCAGAGTCTAACTAGAAAAAGTGCCCTTCTGGGCACAGGTCTCCACCAGGATAGGAATGTAGGACATTGCAGCTTGCCTTCATCTGGTGGTTGGATAAAAGGGCAACAAAAGTAAACTAGGGAGTTGGCATACAAAGTTATCCACAGATCCGTGCAGTTAGAGGTAAAAACACTTTTTGGCCAGTTATAGCGCCACCTTGAGGCTGAGTTGAAATTGTTCATGTGGCATTTCTTCCTCGGCCTAGTGGGAATGTGCGTGCACAATTTCACGGAAATCACGCGATGTGTTCATGATTTGCAGCATTTTGTTTGAAACTGAGCACTCCTGTGAACTTTGGAAGCCAATCTTAACCAATTAGGATGGAGTCTGAGAAATCTGAAAGACCCGTTTCGTTGAATGGCTGTAGAGAGACTGTGTACCAATTTGCGCGATGTTTGCAGCATTTTGTTTGAAACTGAGAACTCCTGTGAACTTTGGAAGCCAATCTTAACCAATTAGGATGGAGTCTGAGAAATCTGAAAGACCCGTTTCGTTGAATGGCTCTAGAGAGACTGTGTACCAATTTGCGCGATGTTTGGACAAAATCTGTAGGTGTACTGTGCAAAAACCTTTTTTGCACAAAGCGGCCTCCTGGTGGCGCTATAACAGGCCGTTCTGGAAAGTTTGGGGCAGAGGTTCATCGTTGGCATCCAGGGAGTGTGTGTGCAAAATTTGGCATCGACCGGGTTAACGGTGGCCGAGATTAGCTGCTCACGGACACACACACGGACGGACACACGGACGGACACACACACGGACGGACGGACGGAGTGCAAAACATACTCTCCCCCCATGCCTTCGGCCTGGTGGAGACAATAATGATAGGATCTATCATCAAATGGTGGTCAGTGACTCAAATGCAGAACTGCACTCTGTCGAGTGCCTACTTGCTTGGCCTACTAGTGCTGGGCGAAACTAGTACTTGCACGCTCTGCTTGCGCAAGTAATAATGGACCGGGTTGAAGTGTGTGTGTGTGTGTGTGTGTGTGTGTGTGCGACTGCGTGCGTGCATGTGCGTGTGTGTTTGTGTAGGCTATTTTCAGTATAATTGCCAAATATAACAAGTAAGACGCGCAAACGCGTGAAGCGAACGCAGCTTGTGTGTGTGTGGTTGTGTGTGCGTGTGTGTGTGTGTGTGTGTGTGTGTGTGTGTGCGCGTGTGCGTGTGCGTGTGTGTGTGTGTGTGTGTGTGTGTGTGTGTGTGTGCTACAGCTGCGCCCTGTGTGTGTGTGTGCTACAGCTGCGCCCTCTGGTGGCGGGCGGGTGGTGTAACAGTGGGACAGACACACACACAGACACACACACAGACATTCAGCCCTTGCTGTCATAGTAAGTGGCTCACTGCGTTCGCAACTAGTTACAATCTCTCAAGCAACACCCATATTTACCTATTAATTACTTTCATAGTTACACTTGAATGAACGCTCACTAAGTTAACTCATTAACTCATTAAATACATTTAAAGTTAACTCGTTAAATACATTCAAACTTCAAAGGAAAGACATTTAACTATTCACTAGTCCCTCTTCAGAGGGCGATGGTGATGTGCTCCATCTAGAGGGCAACAGCGGAACTGTTTTATTAATTATGTTTTGGTCAAAATAAGAAATTAAAATAATTATGAATGACAAAAGTGATATGGTCTGGTCACTTTTATTGCCGTATACCACAAAAGAAATAAAACAAAATACAAAATACAGCAAAAATATTTGTTTCAGTGAATTGACCAACAATTAACGACCTTTCCATCCTATATAGAATTATTCATATACAGCATAGTAGGCTACTAGTAATACATGAACCCATTTAGGACTGACACCAGATTCTACAAAATGTCTTCTAAATCATGTTTCAGGGTTTCTACTACCCTACTACTATTTCACCGAGGATTATAATTATGTAATTTGCCGCTGACCCCGGTCTGAAAATATGTTGTTCCAGGGACCTGCCCAGAATCAAAGATTTAAAAAAAATAGCAGATCTGCAAGCTTGTCGTCGTCGATCTGCTATTTTTCAACAGCTAAAGTTTAAAATTATGCTTAAAACACCAAAAGGGGTTCCCGTCCTGAATGGGTTAATCATGTCTATCTATATGCATCGCAGACTAAAAACAAAAGTACATAAAGTTATCTCAACATGCCACCATCCTCACGGTGCAGTCGATGCCTCGTGTGTAAACTGTTTTCCCTTCAACAAAAATAAAGGTCACACTTTTATCCCCAGTAATGGATTTAATGTGAAACGTTGTCTTCACTGATCAGAGGGAGATGCATATAGCACGACTGGCATCCCTTATTTACGCTGCGTTCACACTGGAACAGGCAAAGATGCAAAGATACAAAGATACACTGCGTACCTGTAGTTTTTGTAACTTTGTAGCTTTTGCAGCAGCTAACAAACGTCAGATGCATCTTTGTATCTTCATGTCGCTGGCTTCCATTGACAATGAATGGTAGACTGTATCTTTGTTTGTATCTTCATTAAGCTGTGCTTCCATTGACAATTATCTGCCAGTGTGAATGCAGAATCACACACCATTGACACCAATATCATCCCTCAAAAAACGTCTTCAACTAAATAAATGTAACTACTTGAAAGGAATGTTGATTTTTGTTCTCAATAAACCAACATGCCATGGTTCAGATTTATTAAGGCCGGTTGCTCAGAACTCCTCAGTATTTCCCTTTAAGATGTCACTCAAGTTCCAATTCTACTGGAATTAGTAATTAGAGCGTACAGTATATGATTTGAGCGTATATGATATTTTAAGGGAAATCTTCATGCAAGCTTTGTGCAAACCAACCGACCGACCGACCGACCGACCGTCCCCAAGCTATAATTAAGTAATATTACACCAGAGGGTTATAGTCATTAATGCACGTCATAAATGCACACACACACACACACACACACACACACACACACACACACACACACACACACACACACACACACACACACACACACACACACACACACACACACCTTTACATAAATTGTGGAGGACCCCCCACCCAAAAAAATAAAAATAAATAATTACATTTGATGGCAATTGAGTTGTAGATCTGTTGACTGTTGAGGCGTTACATATTGTATATATTATTATTATATAATTGTCTGACTGTTCCACAGATACCTATTCAGTATTTTAGCTGTGACGTGAGCGCCCCCTCCTGAGATACTTCCGGGTCCTACTTTTGTGTCGCTTTTGTGTCCCCATGGAGTTATACTGTGACGTTCCGTCGGACTAAATCTGAGACGAAAACAACCACGAAAGTCTCATTTTACCGCTTTCCTCGCAACAACAAAGCTGCGCTGCTCTCCAAAATCTGGCTGTGACAGGCCGTCTGCCCCACATGGAATACTATCGCCATTTTATTTGATTGTGTCAACTAAATCCTCATTAATGCAAACTTGATTCAACATACTCAAGCCTGCACACATTGTAAATATCCCCCGAAATATTTTACCGAGCAAATGGACTGTTGCCACCTTCAATAATAATGATAATAATAGTCTTTATTGTCTCCACATAATATATTTTTGTTGTCATGGACACTTGTACAAAACATTAATAATTCCACTCGAGTTGGAAGCATTAAGACCCATTTTAACCCTCTATGGCTTCCTTTCTGAAAAATAACGTCAATTTAAAAAGATTCACGCGTTTAGATATTCTATTTACAATGGGATGCGGACGGGAGCTGGTGCCACTTGGACCCGGACGTAACGTAGCACTACAAAATGACGTCGGACTTAAATACTGAATTGTGAAAATAGCAGATCTACATAGCGCCTCGCACTGCAAGACTTTTGTAGATCGGCTATTTTCCCATTTGTTTCTTATTTTCTTTATTTGACTATAGCACCGCAGTCCTGACGTCACTGGCAGTAGAGGGCGCCAGTCCACAGGTTCGTGTACTTTTTATTTGCATTGAAATCGCCATAGGGGGATTTTAGATCTCTTCATATAAGAACTGTGTTTGAAAAATAAACCGATCATACCGGCCTTTTCACTCATATGGATATGAAGCATCGACCGAAGGTGGAAATATACTCAAAGAGTAACACAATAAGCTTTAGAAACGAGTCAAACAACCCAGAGACTACATTTCCGTCACCCTCCTGACAGAAAAGCCTGGATGATCGGTTTATCTTTCAAACACAGTTATGAAGCGACCCAAAATCGCCCTATATGGTGATTTCAATGCAAATAAAAAAAATACATGTGTACTGGCGCCCTCTACTGAAAGTGACGTCAGACTTCGGTGCTCTATTCGGCCAATGTTTGACCAGTTTTTACTCTTTATAGTACCATTTGTTGATTACGTGTGATGCAGTTATGGTCTTATTTATTCATTAAACTAAATTAGCATTGATTTTACAATATAAATTGGGGGTCCCAGAGATAGAAATGCCATTAAATGGGGGTCCGTAGCCTATAATGCATGTCAAACTGGGGGTCCTTGAAATTAAAACGGGTTGAAAATCACTGCTAGAGATCATGAAGATCTTCTCTTTTGGGGGTACCTGGCATAATGTCTTCAAATGGGGGGTCCGCGGGCTAATTAGTGTCAATTTTGGGGTCCTTGACAGGAAAACATTTTTGGAACCCATGTCCAAAAATAATATCCCTGGGTGCGCCAGGCCGCCAGCAGCAGCAAGGAGAAGGTTGATATGAACGCCAGCAGCCTCTTCTCTTCTCTCTAACGGCCAAGGCGGAGCAGCTGGAGTTTCACGTTTCACAACAACCACATTCTGCCATCGACAACACAGAGAGAGAGAGAGAGAGAGAGAGAGAGAGAGAGGAGCTTGGATGCAGAAGACATGTCTCCCTCTCTGAGTCTCTCTCAGAGAGAGAGACTCTGTGTGCATTGTTTCCCAGAGTAACTCTCTGTGTGTGTGTGTGTGTGTGTGTGTGTGTGTGTGTGTGTGTGTGTGTGTGTGTGTGTGTGTGTGTGCGTGCGTGCGTGCGTGCGTGCGTGCGTGCGTGCGTGCGTGCGTGCGTGCGTGCGTCCGTGTGCATTGTGTTCAAAGCCACAGCTGATGCCACTGATGAGCGCAGCAGTTTTTTGGACTCGGCTCAGGTCCAAACTGCTGCGGTAATAAATCAAATGTTTTCTTCATTTTCTCTCTCTTTCTCTCCATATGGGACGAAATCTGTTTAGCGCTTTTTTCTTGACATTATTCCCTCACCACCGACGCCCTTTCCCTCGCCTCGGGTGCAAACCAGCCAACCAACCGCCGCAGCCATCAAGGACAAGGACCAAGGGGGGCACCGCCGTGCAGTCGGTAGCGCTGTCGCCTCACAGCTAGAAGGTCCTTGGTTCGATTCCCACTGGGGACGCTGTGGGCGCTGGGAGGCGTGTTCTCTCCTCCATGTCAACAGTGCCCATACCCGAGGCAGGGTTGGCGAAAGGGCCTTTCTGTGTGGAGGTTGCGTGTTCTTCCCGTGTCCTCTAGGGTAGGTACCCTCACATGTTCTCCCTGTGTCCCCTAGGGTAGGTACCCTCACATGTTCTCCCCGTGTCCCCTAGGGTAGGTACCCTCACATGTTCTCCCGGTGTCCTCTAGGGTAGGTACCCTCACATGTTCTCCCGGTGTCCTCTAGGGTAGGTACCCTCACATGTTCTCCCGGTGTCCTCTAGGGTAGGTACCCTCACATGTTCTCCCGGTGTCCCCTAGGGTACAGTAGGTACCCTCACATCACATGTTCTCCCGGTGTCCCCTAGGGTACAGTAGGTACCCTCACATGTTCTCCCCGTGTCCCCTAGGGTAGCTACCCTCACATGATCTCCCCATGTCCCCTATAGGGTAGGTACCCTCACAAAAAAACATGTAGAAATGTATACTATATTGCCTCCCCCTGGCCAGCCGGGGCGCGTGATGGAGGGGAAAGGAACAACAAGGAAAGACGTGTTCCTCCCACGCGCTACGTCCAAACCGGGGAAACTCCCCCGTCAGGTGGAAAAGACTCCTCATGCATAGAAGGAAGCATGACGTCAGTCTGTTGCTCTCCCCAGGTTGGCAGAGTGTAGCGCCCAGCAGGATTACATTTGACAATATGACACTGGGTGGAAAAAAATGGGTTACAAAAATTGTGGGATAAATAAACTCGAGCCAGCCCAGGGGTGGTGGTGTTGGGGGCGGGGTCAGTACACGTCAATACACTTTGATTGGCAGCCGAGGGAGGGGGGGGGGGGGGGGGTCAGTACACGGTCTTTGATTGGCAGCTGATCTCGGGAGGAGATAAGCGTCCGAAGCGTCCGCTGCCGTTGTTGTTGTCCTTCTTCTGAGCAGCTGCCAGACCATTGGCGACTTGATGATGATGAAGCTCCACCTCCTCCTCCTCCTCTGGCGTTCTCTCCTCCTCATCTTCCTCTTCCTCGTTGTCACTCCTCTCGTCTTTGGTCATCTGCAGCAGGACAGGAAGGGAGAGGAAAGGACAGGAAGGTATACCGTTTGCTTGATTTGTTTTATGTTTTTATGTGGGGACTGCGGATGAGAATTAGCATTTTTGCTGTTCTTTCAAAAGCATCATCTTAAATGTACAGTCCAACACCTGCACACATGTTCGGATGTGTACTATAGCCTTCGCATAGGCCCATATATTTATAGTTTTATGGTTCCCGGCCATAATGTACTTTGTGTATTTGTGTGCAAAATGTCTTGTACCTGGTTATTGTTAGTGTACCATTTTGGAGAATTGTTGTATACAGTATATTATTGTATGATTTAGTATTGGCTGTTATAACGTACAATGTACAATGTAGCGTTGAAAGTGTAATTACGTTTCTGCCGCTTGGCCAGTTCAGTTCAAACTTGAGAAATCGCAATGTGTTTTTACTGGTTGAATAAAATAAAATGGGAATTAGCATTTTTGCTAAATCCGGTGTATTTATATTGCATTTGTGACTCTTTTTGATACAGAGACATTCATTCGCTGTTCAGGAGAGGAGAAAAAACAGATTTTCTTTGTTTTCATCCAAAATGAGTTAATAGCACAGGCAGACTCTTGTCTGAAATAAATGTCAGAGCTGAAATTGACATGTAAAAATATGAAATAAATGCTTAAACTTACTTACAGTCCACAGAAGTGAACCTTTCAATTAAGCCTGATTTCTCAACTCTCAACTGTTTCTCTGGAAGACATTACTCTATAAGCCATATCTCCAAAACTGGTGGGTCAAACTGAACAACCAATATGTTAATTTGAAGCTATGATTCCCTGCATGCTTTCATGACATGAAAAAAACGAAAATTCAATGACTTTTCCTCGGTCAGAAGCTGTCACAGTCAATCACACATACCAGCGACTGACTGTCAATCAGCAGTGACTGACTGTCAATCACATACCAGCGACTGACTGTCAATCACATACCAGCGACTGACTGTCAATCACATACCAGCGACTGACTGTCAATCACATATACCAGCAACTGACTGTCAATCACACACCAGCGACTGACCAACGGTTGCAATTTGGACCCACAACAATGTTAACTCCCATAACTGGATGGAGAGTTGGTAACCAAATAGACCCTTAGACCTTTAACTCTTGAGAGTGTAAAATTAAAACAAATGGTTTCATGTCTTCTTTTTTCGTCTGTTTTTAGGCTAAATGACAACACATGGTGGTCCGTGGCACAGATGCTGAATAAATAATGGTATGAAATATGAAAAAGGTTGAAAACCACATGCTCTAAGTAAATCTAGCTTCTATTAACTCTAGCCTACAATAATGTTTACTCCTCTAGAGTAAATCTAACTTCTATTAACTCTAGCCTACAATAATGTTTACTCCTCTAGAGTAAATCTAACTTCTCGCACACACATTGTTCCTCCAACAACAATCTCTCATTTTGAGAAGCACTAAGTCCAAAATAATGAGGTCCCCATGGCAACAAGCTGTTGTCTGTCTGTGTGTGTGTGTGTGTGTGTGTGTGTGTGTGTGTGTGTGTGTGTGCGCGTGCGTGCGTGCGTGCGTGCATGCGTGCGTGCGTGTGCGCGCTCGTACGTGCGTGCGTGTGTGTGCGTGCGCGTGTGCGTGTGAGCACCATGCCTGCCTGCCTGCCTGCCTGTGCACTGCTGTAATTGTGTCTGGCAGTTGAGGCTGGCCAGGCAAGCTGTTAGTCACTGAGCAGAGCGCAGTTGTGTTCCCGAGCAGCCAGACAGCTACACAGGCTGCCCAGCCTGCACGCAGACGGACTCCACTACAGCAGTGGGTCCCAAAGTGGGGTCCGGGGACCCCCAGGGGTCCTTGAGGGAGTTCCAGGGGGTCCCCAGCTAAATTATGGTTAGGAAACAATGAATGGACCCTTATGGGTCTGTAACTCAGAGTGTGTAGAAATGGAACCAAATGGACCAATTTATAGTATACACCCATCATTTCATACGTTTACAAAATTATAGTATTTTGAAAGTAGGCGATCTACAAGCGACGTGTTGTGAGCTTGTAGAGCGGCTATTTTCAAATAGCCAGAGTATATTAAGGGCCCTATCTGGCCTTATTATCCCTAAATGCTATCTATCCCTATATAATCAATAAGAATTGAGATCATGATTCTGATACGATTCTCATTTCTTCCATGAAAATAATTATTATGTATTGTTCTTTAGTCTGTAGTTGCTGAACATTACCACATTAATTATATATAAATATGTATTGTTCTTAGTCTGTAGTTGCTGAACATTACTACATTAATTATATATAAATATGGATTGTCTTTAGTCTGTAGTTGCTGAACATTACTACATTAATTATATATAAATATGTATTGTTCTTTAGTCTGTAGTTGCTGAACATTACTACATTAATTATATATAAATATGTATTGTTCTTTAGTCTGTAGTTGCTGAACATTACCACATTAATTATATATAAATATGGATTGTTCTTTAGTCTGTAGTTGCTGAACATTACCACATTAATTATATATAAATATGTATTGTTCTTAGTCTGTAGTTGCTGAACATTACTACATTAATTATATATAAATATGGATTGTGGAGCCATATAACTACTGTGGCTTTAAACGGACAACATCAAAGTGTTCGACTTAAACCTCTCTTAAAGTCTCGTTTGTAGCAAAAACATAAGAGTAACTAAAATGAACTGGACAGCCAACTAGTGCTCCACCACTACCATTCTTCACAGAATTAGATTGGGTATAGGTGTCTGAATCTAGAATCATGTGCAGCACTATAGGGCTGTATTTTGCGTGTCTGAAGTATACCAGGTCTTATTCCCTAACTTGAGTAAACTAAAGAAATGGAGGCGTGATCAAAGCCCCTACTAGTCTCTGGCAAGTCAAACATGGGAGGTCTATTGAGCAGACATGGATGGATACACGACGTCAGGAGGGCATGGCGGTTGGGTGGCGCAGTGTTAAAGTCCCTGCCCACCAACACGGTAACCTGACGCTGCCAGATGGGGGCGGTATTGGGTAACCATGTTCCCCAACACAGCACTCATCTGGGATCTCTCAGGGAGTTGAGCTGACAAAAATCCGTTCCGTACCGAACCAATCAGCGTGAGCTAAGGGGGCGGGATATGTGCGAAACCGGATGTGAAGCTATATAGACACGTCAATATGATTGGTTGTGTTTGCACGCCCCACACGGTGATATACAGACGGTCCCATCCAATCATCTACCAAGTATCTTGAAAAAAAAGGAACAGCCCCGTCATTGAATTTGCTTCCGCGATCCCAGATCCCAATAAGCTGTGAAACAAATTTGTGTAGCAAGCTTCATGGATCTGGCAAGCGACAGGTTACCAACACGGAGGTTGTGTGTTTGAATCCCACCACACAGTCATAAAGTAGACTTACGGTGCCAAAGAGGAACTTGCGGACCATGCAGAGGATGAGGTAAGCCCAGAAGATGTGCAGAAACAGCAGAACCACCAGCATCACGTTGAAGAAGTAGTAGCCGAAGAACGGGGGGTAGTGTTCGATGGGGTACACCCAGGTACAGTGGATCAACCTGAAACAATGGAACAATGGATGGGTACAGTGGACCGGCCTGAGACAATAGAAAAATGGATGGGTACAGTGGACCGGCCTGAAACAATAGAACAATGGATGGGTACAGTGGACCGGCCTGAAACAATAGAACAATGGATGGGTACAGTGGACCGGCCTGAAACAATAGAACAATGGATGGGTACAGTGGATCAACCTGAAACAATATAACAATGGATGGGTACAGTGGATCAACCTGAAACAATAGAACAATGGATGGGTACAGTGGACCGGCCTGAAACAATAGAACAATGGATGGGTGCAGTGGACCGGCCTGAGACAATAGAACAATGGATGGGTGCAGTGGACCGGCCTGAGACAATAGAACAATGGATGGGTACAGTGGACCGGCCTGAGACAATAGAACAATGGATGGGTACAGTGGACCGGCCTGAAACAATAGAACAATGGATAATAATAATAATAATAATAAAACTTTATTTGTACAGCACCTTTCATGACATGAAATGCAGCTCAAAGTGCTTTACAGAACAATGGAGAATAAAAGAAAAGCAAGGCAACGACATTAAAAAACAAGCAGTAATGCAATACAGTGAGGAACAAAAAATAAAAAATAAAAGATCAATTGAAAGCAATGTTGTAGAAGTGGGTCTTGAGCTGAGCTTTAAAAATGTCTACAGAGGCTGCCTGACGAAGGTACAGTGGGAGCTTGTTCCATGCCGGCCCGTAGAAGCAAAAAGCTGCTTCCCCGTATTTTTTTGTTGCCATTTTTTTAGGCAAAGCGAGCAGGCCAGCAGTGGAAGACCTTAGGGGGCGGTTTGGGACATATTTAGGCAGGCAGTCATGTAGGTAGGAAGGTGCGAGACCATTGAGAGCTTTATAGACAAGTAAAATAATTTTAAAATCAATCCTAAAAACAACCGGAAGCCAGTGCAGTGATGCCAAAACTGGAGTAATATGTTCTCTCATCTTAGTTCTAGTTAAAACTATGGCTGCTGCATTTTGGACAAGTTGTAATCTGTCAGTTGTTTTCTTAGGCAGTCCTGGAAAAAGTGCATTGCAGTAATCAAGCCGAGAAAAAACAAAGGTGTGGATTAGCGTTTTTGCATCGTCCAAGGACAAATAGGCTCTGATTCGTGCAATATTTCTAAGGTGAAAAAAGGCAATCTTGGTAACATGATTAATGTGTGAATTAAAATTCAAGGCAAATCGTGTTAATTTATGGCATACATGTTTTCTAGTGGTATTAAGGTCTGCTGAATCCAAATCTGCTGTATGCCAAACTCAAAAATGGATGCTAAGCCCTCAAAATGGACCATTTAAAGATGGCGGCCACCATTATGCTGAAACATAATAAAACGCCTATATTTTTGACTAAACAAGGTAGAAATATAGACTGAAGTGTCATTTTTTTATGTTTTCATATATGGGGAATACAATTCAATATTCTGATTTGAAATCAAGTGTGATGAAATTGCTTAAAATTCATACATATTGTGAAACTTGACATTTATTGGCGAATATCTTTCCAACCAACTTTATGCAATAATTGATGTTCCCAATAAGTATATGTAGTATAACGTGTACAAGGTAACCAACTCCATAATACTTGTGAAGAAACTGCTTAAAAATAATATTGCATGCCTGTGGTATAAACTGATGGCCTAACTACAATATCAGCCACAAACGGCTTGCAGCTTCTCTATGAATGGTCCAGGCCCTTAAGGAGATACTGTAAGTCTCCTCACCAGTCTAATCACCAAAGTTTCCCCATATGTAGCCATGGTTGGACTAAGACAAAAATTTGGGCCGGACATTTTCGCGGAATTTGGCCCAGACTGGCCCACCACAACCAGCGCGCAGATACTCTACTGACTTTTCAGGGGTCGAGGCCCATACAAATACTTGAAATACAAGCCCTTAACACCTCCACATTTAACAGTATACAACATAAATGATACACAACCAAAAGACAACTAATTTAACATTTGGCCCAGACCGGCCCACCAGAGGGTCAGCCCACCGGGCACATGCCTGGTATGTCCTGTGGCCAATCCAGGCCTGGATGTAGCCCAGGGCATGCTCTAATGATTTAGTTAGGGCACCCAAGTCAGCGACCTTTGGGGTCACCACAGCAGTCAAATCCAATATGGACACCACATATAAACGGTGTGGGCTGTAATGTTTAAACCAGATGATCAACATATGCAAACTTGTGTTTCACATTTTTAGACAAATAGATACATGTTGAAATACTTTTCTTTATGATTGGGTGGACGCCTAATTCATATATTTCCGAGATGGCAGTTATAGGAAGATGTGTTATACCTAAATCTTCCTATAACACTCTTGGTAAACTTGGTGTATTATGATGATTAAATCTATCTAGACTAGAGCACTTTAATTTGCTTATTATTACCAATACGGTCACTATTCACCAAAATCTATTGTACATTTTCGCCCAGATTGAGTTAAGCTCAAAACAAAAAACCTATGCAATTTTCAGATATTGAAACAATAACATAAGTAAGTAAGTAGTTTTGATACAGCTAACATACATATTAACATTGTTTAGAATTTAAACAATATGTTTAGATCAGACCAGCAATCATTGATACTTCGCCACACGCACACATGCACGCACGCGATTGATGACAACATGTACACCTAATTATGTCTGGTACTTTCTTCTTCTAAGTAACTGTAGAAGTGACTTTTTGGGATTATCAGTGATGAGCTCATGGATGATGACATGTAGGGTTAACTGCTGCTTTGTAACAAGAAAAATGTGCTCTCAATTCTCAAACTAACCTGGATTCAATTTATCTGCACTACAGCTTTGAAACCATCCTGAAAAGGACACAAAAATTGTTCTGTACCTGGCCCATGCTGGGGCCAATGGCCATAAAGCCATTTGTCTATCAATTGTAGTTCTTGCAATCCACTTATTTGAGACATTAAGCATCACACAGCTGGATTGGCTTTGGCTGCGGAAATAACTACTGGGACGTTCCCGTTAATGATATCTGCAATGCTCCTGGTGTCCAAAAGTCACTGGCTTTGCCTCTCTTCCATGTGCTAACAGGCTGTGAATAGGCAGTTTTGGAGGCAACACTGGATCTGATCTGACAGGCAACCTACAGTATAGTTGCCCTCACCTTGGAGCCGATCAACTCTGATGTCCAGCGACTCCTTCATCTGCGTCTTCAGCTATCTCAATTCCCCATACATCTAGCGATTCTAGCCAGTTGTGTTTTCCACATCAACATCTTTCTTTAGCACATCCATATGGTTGCAGTGGCTAATCCCATCCCCCTGCTATTGTGTCTGCATGGTTGTCATATTCATGATTTCAGTATATGGGACTCCATAACAGTAAGTAGTACAAGTAAGTAGGTCAAAGTGCCTTCTTATCAGAGTCGGAGGTGCCCAGGATCAAAGCCATGGCATAGTCAAAGAGGGTATGCACAGGACATCATCATCATACCCGGAAGTTATGCGGGAACGCCTACTGAGTGGGAAAAATAAACACTTTCTGGCCTTGACAGCTCATACCTCCAAACAGAAATCTGATTGCATTAAACAACGTTAAACTCACTTTGCCACTCACTTTATGCATGCACATAGTCTATTGTGGTTGAAAGGTGAGTGCTCTACAGAGCAACCAGGCCACCCTCATGTGAGGGTGCCTGCACCAATAATGAGGGTCCAGACGACAACATACAGTATAAGAACATTCCAATGTTTCTAATGCTAAAGAAAAAACATACAAATAGACACAAGTTTGCCAATATAGTGTGAAATGTTAAGGTACAACAAGGTATTTTCATATTGCCTCCATCTTGGACATATGCAAATTAGGTGTCCAGACACACCCAATCATAAAGATAAGTAGGCTATTCCAAAATGTTTCTTATCGTCAAACATCCTGAAATGGACACCAAGTTTGCATTTGTAGCTCATCTGGTTCAGAAGTTATAGCCAAAACCATTTTCAGGTGGAAGCCATATTGGAATTGGCCAATATGGCAACTGTGAAGGTCATCGGCTCAGGCCCCCTAGCTAAATCATTAGAACATGCCCTGGACTACATCTGGGCCAAATATGGTGCTTTTAGACTGATTAGCACGACATACTGTATCCCTAAGGGCCTGGACTAAAGAGGACTTATTGTCACTATAAATTATATAAAACTGGTTTCTTCACAATTGAGCTTAAATCAGAATATTTCATTGTATTCCCCATATATGAAAACATTAAAGAGGACATTTCAGTCTATTTTCTACCATGTTTAGTCAAACATAATGTGTTTTATTATGTTTCAGCATAGTGGTGGCCGCCATCTTTAAATGGTCCATTTTGAGGGCTTAGCATCCATTTTTGAGCTTGGCATACAGCAGATTTGGATTCAGCAGACCTTAATACCCCTAGAAAACATGTATGCCATAAATTAACACGATTTGCCTTCGGAGTTCATATATTTGGGAAAGTGACCCAGACTAAAATAACTTAAATATACAATGAAATCCCGGACACATTTAATATTTCCATTACTTTTTCTTTCCACATGTTTTACAAAATAGCAGAAAGGGTTGATCTACAACTTACAACATGTCACAAACTTGTAGATCTGCTAGTTCTGCTATTTTATTTATTTATTTATTATTATTATTTTTAAATGTATGGACATTGTTCAACATTTATGTGCCGAGTCATCACATTTGGGAAAGTGGCTAAGAAGGCTAAGACCAGAGGGTCAGCCCACCGGGCACATGCCTGGTATGTCCTGTGGCCAATCCAGGCCTGGATGTAGCCCAGGGCATGCTCTAATGATTTAGTTAGGGCACCCAAGTCAGCGACCTTTGGGGTCACCACAGCAGTCAAATCCAATATGGACACCACATATAAACGGTGTGGGCTGTAATGTTTAAACCAGATGATCAACATATGCAAACTTGTGTTTCACATTTTTAGACAATTAGATACATGTTGAAATACTTTTCTTTATGATTTGGTGGACGCCTAATTCGTATATTTCCGAGATGGCAGTTATAGGAAGATGTGTTATACCTAAATCTTCCTATAACACTCTTGGTAAACTTGGTGTATTATGATGATTCAATCTATCTAGACTAGAGCACTTTAATTTGCTTATTATTACCAATACGGTCACTATTCACCAAAATCTATTGTACATTTTCGCCCAGATTGAGTTAAGCTCAAAACAAAAAACCTATGCAATTTTCAGATATTGAAACAATAACATAAGTAAGTAAGTAGTTTTGATACAGCTAACATACATATTAACATTGTTTAGAATTTAAACAATATGTTTAGATCAGACCAGCAATCATTGATACTTCGCCACACGCACACATGCACGCACGCGATTGATGACAACATGTACACCTAATTATGTCTGGTACTTTCTTCTTCTAAGTAACTGTAGAAGTGACTTTTTGGGATTATCAGTGATGAGCTCATGGATGATGACATGTAGGGTTAACTGCTGCTTTGTAACAAGAAAAATGTGCTCTCAATTCTCAAACTAACTAACCTGGATTCAATTTATCTGCACTACAGCTTTGAAACCACCCTGAAAAGGACACAAAAATTGTTCTGTACCTGGCCCATGCTGGGGCCAATGGCCATAAAGCCATTTGTCTATCAATTGTAGTTCTTGCAATCCACTTATTTGAGACATTAAGCATCACACAGCTGGATTGGCTTTGGCTGCGGAAATAACTACTGGGACGTTCCCGTTAATGATATCTGCAATGCTCCTGGTGTCCAAAAGTCACTGGCTTTGCCTCTCTTCCATGTGCTAACAGGCTGTGAATAGGCAGTTTTGGAGGCAACACTGGATCTGATCTGACAGGCAACCTACAGTATAGTTGCCCTCACCTTGGAGCCGATCAACTCTGATGTCCAGCGACTCCTTCATCTGCGTCTTCAGCTATCTCAATTCCCCATACTGTACATCTAGCGATTCTAGCCAGTTGTGTTTTCCACATCAACATCTTTCTTTAGCACATCCATATGGTTGCAGTGGCTAATCCCATCCCCCTGCTATTGTGTCTGCATGGTTGTCATATTCATGATTTCAGTATATGGGACTCCATAACAGTAAGTAGTACAAGTAAGTAGGTCAAAGTGCCTTCTTATCAGAGTCGGAGGTGCCCAGGATCAAAGCCATGGCATAGTCAAAGAGGGTATGCACAGGACATCATCATCATACCCGGAAGTTATGCGGGAACGCCTACTGAGTGGGAAAAATAAACACTTTCTGGCCTTGACAGCTCATACCTCCAAACAGAAATCTGATTGCATTAAACAACGTTAAACTCACTTTGCCACTCACTTTATGCATGCACATAGTCTATTGTGGTTGAAAGGTGAGTGCTCTACAGAGCAACCAGGCCACCCTCATGTGAGGGTGCCTGCACCAATAATGAGGGTCCAGACGACAACATACAGTATAAGAACATTCCAATGTTTCTAATGCTAAAGAAAAAACATACAAATAGACACAAGTTTGCCAATATAGTGTGAAATGTTAAGGTACAACAAGGTATTTTCATATTGCCTCCATCTTGGACATATGCAAATTAGGTGTCCAGACACACCCAATCATAAAGATAAGTAGGCTATTCCAAAATGTTTCTTATCGTCAAACATCCTGAAATGGACACCAAGTTTGCATTTGTAGCTCATCTGGTTCAGAAGTTATAGCCAAAACCATTTTCAGGTGGAAGCCATATTGGAATTGGCCAATATGGCAACTGTGAAGGTCATCGGCTCAGGCCCCCTAGCTAAATCATTAGAACATGCCCTGGACTACATCTGGGCCAAATATGGTGCTTTTAGACTGATTAGCACGACATACTGTATCCCTAAGGGCCTGGACTAAAGAGGACTTATTGTCACTATAAATTATATAAAACTGGTTTCTTCACAATTGAGCTTAAATCAGAATATTTCATTGTATTCCCCATATATGAAAACATTAAAGAGGACATTTCAGTCTATTTTCTACCATGTTTAGTCAAACATAATGTGTTTTATTATGTTTCAGCATAGTGGTGGCCGCCATCTTTAAATGGTCCATTTTGAGGGCTTAGCATCCATTTTTGAGTTTGGCATACAGCAGATTTGGATTCAGCAGACCTTAATACCCCTAGAAAACATGTATGCCATAAATTAACACGATTTGCCTTCGGAGTTCATATATTTGGGAAAGTGACCCAGACTAAAATAACTTAAATATACTAATAATGAAATCCCGGACACATTTAATATTTCCATTACTTTTTCTTTCCACATGTTTTACAAAATAGCAGAAAGGGTTGATCTACAACTTACAACATGTCACAAACTTGTAGATCTGCTAGTTCTGCTATTTTATTTATTTATTTATTTATTATTATTATTTTTAAATGTATGGACATTGTTCAACATTTATGTGCCGAGTAATCACATTTGGGAAAGTGTTTTTTGTGCAAAACAAATGCTTGAAATGGATTCAGAATCATGAAAACCCCCTGTAGTCGGGCAGGCTTATTTTGTTTAAAGTGGGAAATTTGGTATAGGCCTAAAATATTAATGTCTATATACCTGTACATTCATGAATGCACTTGCTGAAAGGCTGTTCAACACTCCTTGGGCTAAAAACGGCCGTAGACATCATGAAGAATGTGATGAGGTCAGCACATTTGTGATGAGGTCAGCACATTTTGGGCATGTGGCTATGGCTGTTTTTAGCCCAAGGAGTGTATTTTGTGCAAAACTAAAATGCTTGGAATGGATTCAGAATCATGAAAACCCCCTTTTTAGGCCATAGTTATACTGTGACGCTCCGTCTGACTAAATCTGAGAATCAAACAACCACGAAAGTCTAATTTTACCGCTTTCCTCGCAACAACAAAGCTGCTGCTCTCCCAAATCTGTCTGTGACAGGCCGTCTGCCCCACACTGGATACTATCGCCATTATATTTCATTGTGTCAACTAAATCCTCATTAATTGCAAACTAGATTCAACATACTCAAGCCTGCACACATTCTAAATAATGCCCCCGAAATATTGTACTGAGCAAATGGACTTATTACTTCAATAATAATGATAATAATAGTCTTTATTGTCTCCGTATATTTTCTTTGTCATGGACACTTGTACAAAACATTAATAAATAAGAGTTGGAAGCATTGAGACCCATTTTAACCCTCAATGGCTTCCATTCTGAAAAATAACGTCATTGTAAAAAGATTCACTCGTTTAGATATTCTATTTACAATGAGATGCGGACGGGAGCTGGTGGTGCCACTTGGACCCGGACGTAACGTAGCACTACAAAATGACGTCGGACTTAAATACAGAATGTGGAAAGGGGCTGGAAGTGAATCAGTGTTGACAAAGTGAGACATCTTTCATTGTCCTTCAACTTGCATTGTTTCACCACCACAATTACACAGAAACTGCATGTGTTTATATAAAAAGCAAACAAACCTTGCACGCGTACGCACGCGTGCACACACACACACACGCACACACACACACACACACGCACACACACAGTTAACGTGTTGGCTTACCAGAAGGGGAAGATGACGAGTCTTGTTACCATAAACACGATGGCGAACACAACAAACAGGGCGTTGCAGGTCTTCTCCCATTTGGCATAGTTAAATATCTTTGCAGACTGAGAGAGAAGGACAGGAAGAAAACTCATTGAACATGCATGATTCTTTATATTATGCATACTGTACATACACACAGCATCCACGCACACGCGCACACACACACACACACGCACACACACACGCACACACACACGCACGCACACACGCACACACACACACACACACACACACACACACACACACACACACACACACACACACACACACA
>NC_139699.1:62853051-62865551 GCF_964188405.1 Protomyctophum parallelum
GGAAAAAACGAAAGGTACTGGTAGCTGCGTTCTGATGGTGTTACGGATTCTGACCATCTAGTAGACGATCCAGATTAATTCAACAAAACCATCAGAGCAAACCCGCAGGTCTCCGTTCTCAAACAGCACCCACTGGGCGTCACGTATATCCTCGTCAAGACAAAGTCTCCAGGTGCATACGTTGGTCAGACATACTATAACAGTCCGGCAAAATTTGTGGCCGGTTAAGACTCGCCCATGGCTCCCGACATGCGTGGCCGGTTAAGACACATACGTGCAGCCGGTTAAGACACGTTACAAGTGCATTTACTACAACTATGAACACTGAGGGGCCTCACGCGGTCTAAACATGATGATCTCATCCAGAACATTGCCAAGAAAAAATCCAGAGAGCCACTGTTGATGAAGACAAGCTACTCATCAATGTTTTGGGTTTTTTTTGTTCGACCTCATCGACTTCATTTCCGGGGGAAGTTCAAACGATGGAAGCCCCTCTTCCGGCTAGACTAGACAGTCTATGCCTTAGATAAAAATGACCAGACTTTTCTCTTGGCAGATGAGGAAAGGCTGGGAACGAGGCTACTTCAAATGGGGGGTATACCTTTCTTACTCTGAAGGCTCATTCATATAGTCTGGATTTTCGGTGGTGAGGTGACCACCGAACTACAACATGACGTCACGAGCATGACGTCACCGCCACCGCCCAGCCCCTTCTCTCTGTTTTTTACTCACCATCACTCAACGTTATTTCAACTCCGGTGGTCAACCCCCCCACCGAAAATCCAGACTACCGGTATATGAATGAGCCTTAACTGGTAGACATGGTACGTCGACATGCCCAGACCTGTCCTTCTTCTGTCTCCAACAACAGAATAGCACTACGTAAGTCCCCTATAGACGCGGTCACTCCCCTGACATTGTGTGGAATGGCACTATAGACGTGGTCAACTCCCCTACCATTGTGTGGCGTGGCACCATTGTCACGGCAGAACCCTGAGTAGAACCAGTGTAAGCAGGTTTATTTACTTCAAACGTTTCGGCTATAACAGCCCTCTTCAGTGTGAACTCTGAAGAAGGCCGTTAGCCGAAGCGTTTGGGTGTATTTCTCTCTCTGGTATGGAAGGCATTGTATTTCAGCATAGCGTGCGCCGTTCAAATATCTTATCCTGTTATCTCACGCAGTGTTATGACTTCTAAATAGCGGAAACTAAAATATTATTGCTGCTAATAATAAAGCAGGACACATACTCCGGGGTTTTTTTAGGTGACTCACTCAATTTTCGTCGATGCCAAACTTATTTTCTTTTTTTTTACTAATTTGAAAAACATTTTTGAATAGTTAAAGGTATATTCAGTGATTTCACTTAATTCAAATATCACTTATTTTTTTGTTTTGTTGTGATAATCCTCCCTACTATAGAGTGTGCTGGCCATATAAGGAGTTCCTCCCTGTCCCCAGTTAACCCCTGGGCGTCAAAAAACCTTAGGTTTCGTTTTTGACTCTCTATCCTGATTGGACGAAAGGCTGGGTCCCACAGCCAAAAACGAAACCTAAGGTTTTTTGAGTGAAATCACTGAATATACCTTTAAAATAGCCGATCTACAAGCTCACAACGTGTCGACGACCAGTTGAACTATTCAAAAGTTTTCAAAATAGTAAAAAAAAGAACTTTTAGGGATAACAGATGAGGTGTTTGGCACTGATCAGAACCCCCACGAAAGCATCGCATAGCATCACATACTTACACTGTTACATATTAGATGGAATCATAGCATCACATCATACATACATATTAGATGGAATCATAGTATCACATACTTACATACTTACATCATAAAGTGCCGCTATTCCTCCGATGAGTGCAAACAGATAGAAGGCAAACCTCCAGCTGGTGAAGACATGAATTACGATAGGATTTATTAGCAGCAATGTTGTTTTATCTGACAAGTGTGTTCATTTCATTGAATTACGGAAATTGGAATCCAAATGGGCCGTGCCTAAAGCATAAACACGTGCATGCATGCATGCATGCACGCACGTACGCACGCACGCACGCACGCACGCACGCACGCACGCACGCACACACGTGCACGTGCGCACACGCACACATGTAATGTTCACCTGGCCTCTCTGAACTTCTTCAGAACTCCGGGTCGGTCCAGGTTTCGTCTCCGTCTGAACCATCGCTCCACTCGTCTGACGGACAGACTGCTCTTCTTAGACAGCCCGTCAATGTCTGCCTGGACACACACACGCACACACGCACGCACGCACGCACGACACACACACGCACACACACACACACACACACACACACACACACACGAGAGTCATATTCTGGTTTCCATTTTCAAAGCTTGGATTCCCCATCGATGATGTCACTGGTGGACAGGTTTCTGAACTGCCCACAGCCCTCCTATGACACAGACTGGTTTCTGAACTGCCCACAGCCCTCATATGGGACACAGACTGGTTTCTGAACTGCCCACAGCCCTCATATGGGACATAGACTGGTTTCTGAACTGCACACAGCCCTCCTATGAGACACAGACTGGTTTCTGAACTGCCCACAGCCCTCCTATGAGACCCAGACTGGTTTCTGAACTGCCCACAGCCCTCCTATGAGACACAGACTGGTTTCTGAACTGCCCACAGCCCTCCTATGAGACACAGACTGGTTTCTGAACTGCCCACAGCCCTCATATGGGACATAGACTGGTTTCTGAACTGCACACAGCCCTCCTATGAGACACAGACTGGTTTCTGAACTGCACACAGCCTTCCTATGAGACACAGACTGGTTTCTGAACTGCACACAGCCCTCCTATGAGACACAGACTGGTTTCTGAACTGCACACAGCCTTCCTATGAGACACAGACTGGTTTCTGAACTGCCCACAGCCCTCCTATGGGACCCAGACTGGTTTCTGAACTGCCCACAGCCCTCCTATGAGACACAGACTGGTTTCTGAACTGCCCACAGCCCTCCTATGAGACACAGACTGGTTTCTGAACTCCACACATCCCTCCTATGAGACACAGACTGGTTTCTGAACTCCACACATCCCTCCTATGAGACACAGACTGGTTTCTGAACTCCACACAGCCCTCCTATGAGACACAGACTGGTTTCTGAACTGCCCACAGCCCTCCTATGAGACACAGACTGGTTTCTGAACTGCACACAGCCCTCCTATGAGAGACAGACTGAGTAGGGAAAAAAAATGTGGTATTTTATCCTGAACATTAGTGAGGACTATGAAGATAGGTTGAAAAGTGAACTGCAGTGGTCCTTACATTTGTTTTGTCGCTCTGTCTGGACAAAAGTGTTTGATAATTAAATTCCCTTAAATTCTAAAAAGCATAATCTAGTCGGACGTTGTCTATAGATAGAATCGATCAAAGCATTATCTTTTAGCGGAGAAAAGAGACGAGGTGCTGTGGTGAGACCTGGCTGTGTAATCCATCAGAGAAACCCTTTAGATGTACCGCGCTGCAGAAAACACACAGCGGGGGGGCCATGGAACTACACGCACGCATGCATGCTGTCAACCCATTCTGACCTGAGATCAGATTCATAACGAGGTTTCCACCGGACACACACTGGTCTGATGAACCCATTCTGACCTGAGATCAGATTCTAAAAATGTCAGTCGTTCTTCGATTTTTCAAAAAATAGCAGACCTACAAGCTCGTATCGCGCCACTCGGTGGCGCGATATGAGCTTGTAGATCTGCTATTTTTCAATAGCTAAAGCACAACATGATGCCGACACCAAAATGGGTGCCCGTTCAGAATGGGTTAAACACCTCTTGAAGAGATTAGTCGTGTGTGAAAAACCAGCAGTTCTTCCCTAATGACCTCACGAGGGATCGTACGTAGCCTATATCGCTATCCCTTTAACACCTGGAAACGCATCTGTGTCACCTTCAGTTTTGTTTTTGGCAGCAAATATTTATTTTAGTTTCAGTCATAGTCTCTCTAGTCGCTATAGTATGAGATCAACTGGCCATGGGTTTCTGGGCTATGGGATGAGATTACCATGGTTTCTGGGCTATAGGATGAGATTACCTGGTTTCTGGGCTATAGGATGAGATGGCCAGGATTTATGGGTTATGGGATGAGATTACCTGGTTTCTGGACTATAGGATGAGATTACCTGGTTTCTGGACTATAGGATGAGATTAGCAGATCTACAAACTCATAGCGCGCCACCGAGTGGCGCGATACGAGCTTGTAGGTCTGCTATTTTTGAAAAATCAAAGAGCGACTGACATTTTTAGAATCTGATCTCAGGTCAGAATGGGTTCATCAGACCAGTGTGTGTCCGGCGGAAACCTCGTATGAATCTGATCTCAGGTCAGTATGGGTTAAATAATGTATACTGTGATTTTTACAAATGATTGTTTTTCCCAAAAGTCCTGTGAGGGAATCTGCGCAGCCTATAACAGATTGTTGTGTTGCTGTGCTGGTAGATATCTCCTCCTTCAACAAAAACAGCGTGACTGTGATAGTCTGCCTATAGCTGTGACTGCGCCTATAGCCTGGGCACCATTCCATTTTGGGTTTATGAACCGGTCGGGGAGCAGGATGATATCGCCACGTCATGTTGTAGTATTGTTTTGTAGTCGTCAATCATCCGCAACTTCCCTTTCCCTCAAACCGATTTTTCTCAATAAAAGCTACAGGCTATACGAGAGCTTTTATTGTTACTCTTCCGGTTTGAGGGAAAGGGAAGTTCTGTTTGATTGTTCCTGCCTGATGACTACAAAACAATGACTAGTTAGTGATATAGCCTATACTTACTGTACACGGAGCGTGCTGTGCGCTCCCAATGCACGTGCATGAACACACCCCGCCAGGCACGTAGCGATGGCGTGGCCGCACACAATTATCATCAACGTGACTGTGAGAAGTGTGTGTTTGAGCGACAGTTTGTCTTTTCTCGCGTCTTTTCGCGTCCTTGAACAGTGGTGAGTTGTCTACTACCATCGTGCCTCATCCTTGTGTTCTGACGGTAGCCGTGTGTGTGTGTGTGTGTGTGTGTGTGTGTGTGTGTGTGTGTGTGTGTGTGTGTGCGCGTGCGTGTGTTTGCGCGCACATGTGTGGATTGTAGGCTAAGTGAGGAGTTGGACAACGTCAAAAACAAACGTTTTCAAAAAAAAAATCAGGTTTTTCTCAGGTCTTTTTAGTGGCGTTTTCTGTCAGCGTCTGTGTCTCCAGTCCTGTTGTATTTGTAGGCTATAACTCTACTGTAGGCTATGTCTGCGATGCAGACATAATGCTCTGTCTCCGATCAATCTCTGACAACCCATGTCGTACACGTGTGTGACAAATGAATGGCATTGCATCGGTGGTCGGAAAACACCCGGGACCATGCGTGCTCGCCAGTGATATTATTTGTTTATTAAGACAGTTTAGAAGCACCTTTTTGACAAATAAACGCAGCGTTCAGAGACATAATTTGACGTGTATTTAATGTTGGGCAGGTTGCAGGAGTTGTGAAAATGATCTGCTGCTGCTTTAGGGCGGGCTGGGCAGAGTCAAATTATTAATTCATGCGGGACCCACGGGTCATAAAAAACACTGAGCTGCGCAACGCTACTGGCCAGGGTTTCTGTGCTATATGGGATGAGATTACCTGGCAAGCTGGTTTGTGGACTATTAGGATGAGATTACCTGGTTTCTGGGCTATGGGATGAGATTACCTGGTTTCTGGGCTATGGGATGAGATTACCTGGTTTCTGGGCTATGGGATGAGATTACCTGTCCAGGGTTTCTGGAACGACAGGCGTAGTGCAGCTCCAGGATGGGGTTGTCGTCCACTCTCAGATGGACCTTCTCCTTGATGCCTGCGCTGGCGGCGAGGGGCGTGGCCACAAACCTGCACAGGGACGGACAATTAAGTGTAATCCCACTACCAGAATCAGGGTACCTACCCTAGGGGACACGGGGAGAACATGTGAGGGTACCTACCCTAGGGGACACAGGGGGGGAACATGTGAGGGTACTATACCCTAGGGGACACGGTGAGAACATGTGAGGGTACCCTACCCTAGGGGACACAGGGGGGAACATGTGATGGTACCTACCCTAGGGGACACGGGGAGAACATGTGAGGGTACCTACCCTAGGGGACACGGGGAGAACATGGGAGGGTACCTACCCTAGGGGACACGGGGAGAACATGTGAGGGTACCTACCCTAGGGGACACGGGGAGAACATGTGAGGGTACTATACCCTAGGGGACACGGGGAGAACATGGGAGGGTACCTACCCTAGGGGACACGGGGAGAACATGTGAGGGTACTATACCCTAGGGGACACGGGGAGAACATGTGAGGGTACTATACCCTAGGGGACACGGGGAGAACATGTGAGGGTACTATACCCTAGGGGACACGGGGAGAACATGTGAGGGTACTATACCCTAGGGGACACGGGGAGAACATGCTGTACCTTTCGAACATGAACCTGACCGTGAGGAAAGCCAGGGCGTAGGGCAACGTGACGTAGAGGTGCGAGGCCTTGGCGTACACACGCCCGTCTCTGTCCTCCAGATCGACCCACGTCAGGTTGACGGGCAGCCACACGCGGTCCCACCAGAACCAGTCGTACAGAGAGGACCACATCCCTAATGTCACCACACACACACACACATACGCGCGCACAAACACACGCACACACACGTGTAATATGTAATTTGTGAAACAGTGTGAAAGGAGCCGCTGTCCTGTGTGTCCGACACACTTAACACAATATACATGACGTTTTGGTAGCCATAGGCCTACATACAGCTAACCAGTTGAAGACACTACAGATTTACTGTGGTTTTGAAATATCTGAGCTCATTAGGGTTTTCTGGTCAGTGGGGTGACGTAACATCGGGCAGCGGAATTTGTGTAGCAGCACAAGATAAGAGTATAAGATGAGAGCAAGGTTCAACTTCCAAGGTTTCTTTATTGTTATCTTTGGGTGAACAAAAGAGTCTTTACAGACACCGTCACAAACTGTACAGTCAATCTGTCATGAACTATAATCTGTGTACTGTGTACTTGTGTTATGTAGTGATGCCCTAGTGTTTCCTGTTCTGCCTAGTGGTGTTTAGCCGTCTTGTCTCACCTCCCTGTGATTACTAGTTTTCTCCACCTGTGTCTCCCAGCCAATCCCAGTGTTGATTGTTTGTTCTGTTCACCTGTGTATTGTGATCCCTGTGTCTACTTAAACCCTCAGTTCCTTGTGTCCCCTGCTTGAGTATAGACGTTGTTATGGTGTTCTGTTAAGTAGTGTTTCCTGTCCTGTGTGTATTCTATGTTATCCTGAGTTTTGGGTGAATAAATTCCTCTGCAATTATTGACCTCCTGCCTTTGACCAGTCAGTTCTGCATTTTGGGTCCTATACTTCGCACCGTGACACTAAATGTCAGGGAGGGACTAGTGGAGAAGAGATCCAGTAGAACTAAATGTTAGGGAGGGACTAGTGGAGAAGAGATCCAGTAGAACTAAATGTTAGGGAGGAGAGGCATACTTTGATTAGAGTACATAGCATTGGTCCGACTGGATTAAGGTTGGTGTGGGGTGCGTTAAAACGACCAGATTAAGGTTGGTGAGGGCTGAGGGGTGCGTTAAGGCGACCGGATTAAGGTTGGTGAGGGGTGCGTTAAGGGTTGGGAGAGGGTTAAGGTTAGGTTTAGGTGTGCTGCCCCGTGGGAGGTTAGGGTTAGGGTGAGGGTTTGAGATATCGGACCAATGGTATGTCTAACCAAAAGCATGCACCCTAGTGGAGAAGAGATCCAGTAGAACTAAATGTTAGGGAGGGACTAGTGGAGAAGAGATCCAGTAGAACTAAATGTTAGGAAGGGACTAGTGGAGAAGAGATCCAGTAGAACTAAATGTTAGGGAGGGACTATTGGAGAAGAGATTCAGTAGAACTAAATGTTAGGGAGGGACTAGTGGAGAAGAGATCCAGTAGAACTAAATGTTAGGGAGGGACTATTGGAGAAGAGATTCAGTAGAACTAAATGTTAGGGAGGGACTAGTGGAGAAGAGATCCAGTAGAACTAAATGTTAGGGAGGGACTAGTGGAGAAGAGATCCAGTAGAACTAAATGTTAGGAAGGGACTAGTGGAGAAGAGATCCAGTAGAACTAAATGTTAGGGAGGGACTAGTGGAGAAGAGATCCAGTAGAACTAAATGTTAGGAAGGGACTAGTGGAGAAGAGATCCAGTAGAACTAAATGTTAGGGAGGGACTAGTGGAGAAGAGATTCAGTAGAACTAAATGTTAGGAAGGGACTAGTGGAGAAGAGATTCAAGGAAAAGGTAGAAAAGAAAAGGGTGCCATTTGTTCTTATGCCTTTGATGGCAATTGGATGATTTGAGGCATTTTGTTCCAAAAATGTGTTTTGCAAAAATCCACCTATTGGTGGCGCTATAACAGGCCAATGTGAAAAGGGTGGGATATATTCCTCAGCCTAGTAGGAAAGTGCGTGATAGATTTCACGTAAATTGCACGCTGCGTTCATGATTTGAGGCTTTTTGTTCAAAACGGGCCAATCCTGCAAACTTTGAAAGCCAATGTTAACCAATTAGGATGGAATATGAAATATCGGACATATCCGTCTTGAACACATGACTATAGAGATAGTGTGTAACAATTTGGACTGAATCTGGAGGAGTAATATCAAAAAATGTGTTTTACAAAAGTTGGCCTCCTGTTGGCTGAGTGTGTGTGCAAAATTTGGCATTGACCGGGTTAACAGTGCCAGATATTAGCTGTTCACAGACGGACACACGCGCACGCACGCACGCACGCACACACGCACGCACGCGCACACACACACACACACACACACACACACACACACACACACACACACACACACACACAGAGTGCAAAACATACTCTCTCCCCATTGTGGAGACAATCAGGCATTACGACACCATCAAGGCCCTGCCAAAATACGTTTTTCTGGACTATGACTAAAACTAAACATTGCGGTCAAAATTAACACAGAGTAGAGATAACTTTGATCAAAATAACAATTCTTCTACATTCCATAATTGTGTAGAAATCTTGTAAATTAAGTTTTTGAGTGATTGATTCATTGAAATATGTAATTAACAGTTTGCAGAATATAGGTCAATTTCAAGCACAAAACTGTTAACTGTGGACGACACCATAAAGCATTACAACAGGGTCCACCATTTTCAATTAATCAGAACATTTAGAGACGTACAAATATAGACTTCTATATAACAAAGATAATAATCTAAAATCCTCATAAAAGGAGGTAAAAAGGGCAAAGTAATAATAATATACAGTGAGGGGACAAGGGGGTAGGGGGGGACTTTTTTTTACGGGGGCTATAGTTTCTAATTTCAGCCGTGCTTTGAGGGCGGTTTTGAAGGAGTCAAGGGACTCGCGTCTTAATGACTGTTGGTAGGGGGGTTCCACATTTTGGTGGCATAGGAGCGAAATGAGTTCAGACCCTTGTTTGAGCCGAATCTGGGTTGTACATGGTCTGTTGAACGAAAACAATAAATAAACTCTTGAGAGCATTGAGAGTTGTTTCAATGTACGCTCTCAAGAGTTAAAGGTCTAATAAGGGTCCATTTGGTTACAAACTCTCTGTCAGTTAGCTGCATGGGGACCGCCTGGAACCCCCTCAAGGACCACGGGTGGTCCCCGGACCACTGGTTGAGAACCACAGCAGGTGCATGGTCATAGAGGCTCCTGGAGGTTAAGGGTTAAGTTTCCAAAACAAACATTGACACAACGGTCCACCCTCACACACACACACACACACACACACACACACACTCACACACACACACACACACACACACACACACACACACACACACACACACACACACACACACACACACACACACACACACAGGTCCTCCCTCTTCCTCCAGATTCCACTCCACACCCACGTTACGCACACACGCACACACACACACACACACACACACACACACACACAGGTCCTCCCTCTTCCCACTTCTACAACATTGCCTTTAATTGATCATTTATTAAAAAAAAAAAATCATGTCCTCACTGTACTGCATTACTGCTTGTTTTTTAATGTCGTTGCCTTGCTTTTCATTTATTCTCCATTGTTCTGTAAAGCACTTTGAGCTGCATTTCATGTCATGAAAGGTGCTATACAAATAAAGTTTTATTATTATTATTATTCCTCCAGATTCCACTCCACACCCACGTTACGCACACACGCACACACAAACGCACACACACACACACACACACACACACACACACACACACACACACACACACACACACACACACACACACACACACACACACACACACACACACACACACACACACACAGGGAACAAGGAAGAAAGAGTGGAAGAAAGAGTGAGAGAGAGAGAGACAGAGACCGACAGACAGACAGACAGACAGACGTAAGAGAGAGAGAGAGAGAGAGAGAGAGAGAGAGAGAGAGAGAGAGAGAGAGAGAGAGAGAGAGAGAGAGAGAAACCCGCACTGGGCAGAGTCTGTTATGTGTGACTCGACCCTGCATGATCTGACAACTCATCACAGAACAAACCGGTTTAATGTCGTTTACACTTTGACGACATGCTGGCGTGGCAAAACCAGAATGAATGAATCAGGGGGAAACCAACCAACCAACCAACCAACCAACCAACCAACCAAACAATCAACCGGTGTCGATTTCGTCAAACCAAAACTCTGACATCAATATACAAACAGGCTATACAAATCATGGATCAGAAACCGACGAGATGGCACATTTGTGGCATTTAAAAAAAAATACACTTTTTACGTTTTAATGTTGTGATTTTTTATACCATCAAATTGTTTTTTTTGTATAATATTATTAGTATATATATTCCTTTTCTTTTTACTAGATTGGGTTATTTAAACTAAAGTGTTACCGTACTTAAAGTCTCCTGGTGGTGAACATTGGCACAACTCACTGTAAGCAATGCATCTACGAATTGTAATGAGCATGTGATTGTGATGTCCATATCAAATAAATAACAACAAATAAAATAAAAACATTTTCCTGCCTTTTTTCCACTGACGAAAACTAAACAAAAAATGTAATAAAAACGAATCCACAATGACCAAAACTAAGACTAACTATATGGACTAAAATGTTAGGGAGTGACTAGTGGAGAAGAGATCCAGTAGAACTAAATGTTAGGGAGTGACTAGTGGAGAAGAGATCCAGTAGAACTAAATGTTAGGGAGTGACTAGTGGAGAAGAGATCCAGTAGAACTAAATGTTAGTGAGGGACTAGTGGAGAAGAGATCCAGTAGAACTAAATGTTAGTGAGGGACTAGTGGAGAAGAGATCCAGTAGAACTAAATGTTAGTGAGGGACTAGTGGAGAAGAGATCCAGTAGAACTAAATGTTAGTGAGGGACTAGTGGAGAAGAGATCCAGTAGAACGAAATGTTAGGGAGTGACTAGTGGAGAAGAGATCCAGTAGAACTAAATGTTAGTGAGGGACTAGTGGAGAAGAGATCCAGTAGACAAAATGTTACTGAGGGACTAGTGGAGAAGAGATCCAGTAGAACTAAATGTTAGGGAGGGACTAGGTACGAATATGTTCGTACCTAGCAGATAACGTCCCATAGGGGGTATGAATATGTTCGTACTTAGCAAAAACCAACCAAGTGTCGTGGCCTATAGTTATTTCCAACAGCTCAATCAAACAAACAAAAAAAGATATAATACCAGAGAGGATGGTAGATGGAATCTCATTAGCTTAAAAAAAAAGAAGAAAAAAAGGCCCTGGAGTATGACTGAAGACATGATGTTTGCTGTGTGTGATTATGGTAAGCTTACATTTCAGATGTGTAGAGTGGTGGGTGTGTATGATCTGTGGGTGTAGATGTGTAGAGTGGTGGGTGTGTATGATCTGTGGGTGTAGATGTGTAGAGTGGTGGGTGTGTATGTGTGGGTGTATATCGCTGTGAGGACGTCCTTCCTTCTAAGCTTACATTTCATATCACAAACAGAGCAAAGACTCCTGTAACTTTAAACAAAAGAAAAGAACATGAATGTATGAATGAATGGATGGATGAATGAATGAATGAATGAATGAATGAATGAATGAATGAATGAATGAATGAATGAGAAAGTGCAAATGGATTATGAAGTACGATTGAAGTATGAATGGATAATATTTCCGACAGTGACGTAATCAATGACAACGCTAACAGCTGTGTCACCATTTATTGCAGTGCAGTGTGTGTTTGCGGGGGGGGGGGGGGGGGGGGGGGGGGTCATATCAGCTATATAAATATGATGACAAAGCAATTAAGTGAAACACATGGTCTCGTTACAGCCGCCAATAACAGTGGGATTTGACTGAAATATTGTAATGCAAAACAATAGTGAGGGAAGCTTGTGTTCACATGGTGATGAAAACAATAGTACGGGAAGCTGGCGTTCACATGGTGACGTGTTGATGTCAGCACATGTTTACAGAC
>NC_139699.1:62870551-62893051 GCF_964188405.1 Protomyctophum parallelum
CCTCGCGGCTCAGCGTGGACGCAGCAGAGTTGCAGCGCTCCACTCGTCCTCCAGGGTCCACGACGGACTCCTCCTCCGCTCTTTGACACGCCTGTAGATCAAAGGTCATTATAGTTAACGAAAACTAGCGAAATAACGAAAACTACAATTAACTATAATGGAAAATCCAGAACAATAACCTGTAAGAATCCCTCCCGGTCAGGTGCTTCAGGTAAAATGTTCAAATGTTGTAATGTACCTACTGTACCTGTGAGAATGTTTAAATGTTGTAATGTACCTACCTGTGAGAATGTTTAAATGTTGTAATGTACCTACCTGTGAGAATGTTTAAATGTTGTAATGAACCTACCTGTGAGAATGTATAAATGTTGTAATGTACCTACCTGTGAGAATGTTTAAATGTTGTAATGTACCTACCTGTGAGAATGTTTAAATGTTGTAATGTACCTACCTGTGAGAATGTTTAAATGTTGTAATGTACCTACCTGTGAGAATGTTTAAATGTTGTAATGAACCTACCTGTGAGAATGTTTAAATGTTGTAATGAACCTACCTGTGAGAATGTTTAAATGTTGTAATGAACCTACCTGTGAGAATGTTTAAATGTTGTAATGTACCTACCTGTGAGAATGTTTAAATGTTGTAATGTACCTACCTGTGAGAATGTTTAAATGTTGTAATGTACCTACCTGTGAGAATGTTTAAATGTTGTAATGTACCTACCTGTGAGAATGTTTAAATGTTGTAATGTACCTACCTGTGAGAATGTATAAATGTTGTAATGTACCTACCTGTGAGAATGTTTAAATGTTGTAATGTACCTACCTGTGAGAATGTATAAATGTTGTAATGTACCTACCTGTGAGAATGTATAAATGTTGTAATGTACCTACCTGTGAGAATGTTTAAATGTTGTAATGTACCTACCTGTGAGAATGTTTAAATGTTGTAATGTACCTACCTGTGAGAATGTTTAAATGTTGTAATGTACCTACCTGTGAGAATGTTTAAATGTTATAATGTACCTACCTGTGAGAATGTATAAATGTTGTAATGTACCTACCTGTGAGAATGTTTAAATGTTGTAATGTACCTACCTGTGAGAATGTTTAAATGTTGTAATGTACCTACCTGTGAGAATGTTTAAATGTTATAATGTACCTACCTGTGAGAATGTTTAAATGTTGTAATGTACCTACCTGTGAGAATGTTTAAATGTTATAATGTACCTACCTGTGAGAATGTTTAAATGTTGTAATGTACCTACCTGTGAGAATGTTTAAATGTTGTAATGTACCTACCTGTGAGAATGTTTAAATGTTATAATGTACCTACCTGTGAGAATGTTTAAATGTTGTAATGTACCTACCTGTGAGAATGTTTAAATGTTATAATGTACCTACCTGTGAGAATGTTTAAATGTTGTAATGTACCTACCTGTGAGAATGTTTAAATGTTGTAATGTACCTACCTGTGAGAATGTTTAAATGTTATAATGTACCTACCTGTGAGAATGTTTAAATGTTGTAATGTACCTACCTGTGAGAATGTTTAAATGTTGTAATGTACCTACCTGTGAGAATGTTTAAATGTTGTAATGAACCTACCTGTGAGAATGTTTAAATGTTGTAATGAACCTACCTGTGAGAATGTTTAAATGTTGTAATGAACCTACCTGTGAGAATGTTTAAATGTTGTAATGTACCTACCTGTGAGAATGTTTAAATGTTGTAATGTACCTACCTGTGAGAATGTTTAAATGTTGTAATGTACCTACCTGTGAGAATGTTTAAATGTTGTAATGTACCTACCTGTGAGAATGTTTAAATGTTGTAATGTACCTACCTGTGAGAATGTATAAATGTTGTAATGTACCTACCTGTGAGAATGTTTAAATGTTGTAATGTACCTACCTGTGAGAATGTATAAATGTTGTAATGTACCTACCTGTGAGAATGTATAAATGTTGTAATGTACCTACCTGTGAGAATGTTTAAATGTTGTAATGTACCTACCTGTGAGAATGTTTAAATGTTGTAATGTACCTACCTGTGAGAATGTTTAAATGTTGTAATGTACCTACCTGTGAGAATGTTTAAATGTTATAATGTACCTACCTGTGAGAATGTATAAATGTTGTAATGTACCTACCTGTGAGAATGTTTAAATGTTGTAATGAACCTACCTGTGAGAATGTTTAAATGTTATAATGTACCTACCTGTGAGAATGTTTAAATGTTGTAATGTACCTACCTGTGAGAATGTATAAATGTTGTAATGTACCTACCTGTGAGAATGTTTAAATGTTGTAATGTACCTACCTGTGAGAATGTTTAAATGTTGTAATGAACCTACCTGTGAGAATGTTTAAATGTTATAATGTACCTACCTGTGAGAATGTTTAAATGTTGTAATGTACCTACCTGTGAGAATGTTTAAATGTTGTAATGTACCTACCTGTGAGAATGTTTAAATGTTGTAATGTACCTACCTGTGAGAATGTTTAAATGTTGTAATGTACCTACCTGTGAGAATGTATAAATGTTGTAATGTACCTACCTGTGAGAATGTTTAAATGTTGTAATGTACCTACCTGTGAGAATGTTTAAATGTTGTAATGAACCTGCCTGTAGGAAACCCTCCCGGTCGGCCACCAGGTGCTTCAGGTAGCGAACGCAGTACTCCAGGAAGCAGGTCTCTGTGGAGATCAGGAAGTCCAGGAGGATGCTGTGGTCGAACGACACGCCAAGCAGGAGCAGCAGGAAGTGGCAGTGAGGGTTGGAGCCCGAGGCGCACAGTGGCTCCCCCTGGTGGCTGGAGGCCGAGGCACAAGGCTCCCCCTGGTGGCTGGAGGCCGAGGCTGCGTCACACGCCCCCGGGGACCGGCTGCTGCTGCAAAAGACACACACGGAAATAAATTAATTAATGTTGTCATTTGTGTTTACAAACCAAATTTAACCTGTTTCTTAAAACGGGCTCAGTGCTTGTTATTAAAAAAAGAAATTGAGGGGTGCTAGCCCCTGCTATATTCAACTATAGTGTAGATTATTGCCCTAACGCAAACATGAAATGCCATTGACAATAAATGGAGAAATTAAATGCCATTGACAATAAATGGAGAATTTACGTCATATGTGTCTGAGCAAATAAACATAGTTAAGTAATGATGACGTACGATGATAAGAGCGCCCCTCACTTCACACGGGTGTGATTTGTATTACTATTATTATTGTTAGATTTCCTAGCGTCCTGCACCTACACTCATCTGACCAATATTATCCTCATCTTTTCCTCTGTCCTGGTCAGGTCAGAGGTCATCGCCCTGCTGGCTTATGGTAGACATTGTTGTCCAAATTAATTTCTGAGCCACGGACAATGTCATACACATTCTGAAGAAAACCTGGAGAGACTGACATTCAGTAATTGGGTCTTTTTTGATCAAAATAAAAACATTATAATGGTGTGCAAAATAATAAAAATCACACCCGTGTGAAGTGAGAGGCACTCTTATCATCATCGTACGTCAACCTGTATCATCTTGGGACAGACAGTCAGACAGACAGACAGTGTAATGGTGACAGGTAGACAGACAGGTAGGTAGACAGACAGGGTCTACCTGGACATCAGAAGCAGAGATTTGGCCGCTTCCATCAGGTCATCGTCCTGTTCCCCAAACACCTGGGTGAGCCAGGAGCACGGGTGACCCCGTGACCCCGGAGGGTGACCCCATGACCCCGTCAGAGGGACATGGTGTTCCCGGAGGAACGCCAGCAGAGCCTGCTGGTACCCAGCGGTCACTTCCATGGCCCGGTGGTCAGCACCTAAACACCACGAGGGGACAAACAGGGGTCACATCATCTCCATGCTGGCTTGTGGTGGACACTTTTGTCAAAATTAATTTTTTTTCTTTTTTTATAATTTTTTATACCACGATTTTGTAACCCATTTTTCACCCATGTGTCAATTATCTAATGTGATCCTGGGCTCTCTACACACCCTCCGTCAACCTAGTCCCCATATATGGGGGACATGGGGAGAGCAACGGACTTGAACTCATGCTTCCTTCATGCCCGAGTGTCCAAGTTTACACCTGACAGGGGGGAGTTTCCCTGGTTGGCGTGGAAGGAACACGTTATTCCAACCAGTTCCTTTCCCCTCCACCAGGCGCCCCAGCTGGCCAGGGGCAGGCCATTTAGAGGCCAGAATTATTTGTGAGGGTACCTACCCTAGGGGACACATGAAATAGTTTGATATAGAAACATGAGGTTTTTCAGAAATCTGTGATGATTTAGAAGACATAGACACTTTTTTGACTTGAGAGCTACTTTCAAAATGACCAGCTCAACAAGAACTACCCATAAAAATTGTTATCCCATTGCTGAAAATAGTTACATTTTTACCTAGAGGGCTTTGGAATATGGGGCGCTGATGTTACATGTACAATAGGGGTGAAAATGGAATTGCTAGTTTTTTTTTTGTAGGCCTATATAACTTTATAATGCTATACTGATGTTTACGCAACACTCTTGGAAATAAAGTATTGCATTGTTTGTGGGTTTGAGCTGACAGGCCCAATTGGATGTCAATCAATCAAGTCACCTTAATTCAAGTGGAAGATGCCAAAAATAGTTTTTTTTAATATTTAAATTATATATTTTTAGTGGCATGTCATGTGGTCTACCTGAACTGCCTTGGTGATCTACTGGTAGATCACAATCTACCTTTTGGGAACGAACCCCTGATATAGATCAATAGAACATTGGATGGAAGGAAATACTGCCCCCTGCTGAGCAAACTGAAATAACCCATTTAGAGACCTGAGGCCGATTCTAAAAAACAATTAGCCTGTCGCTAAGTCCCACCCAAGCCCGTTGTTGGCCAATACCACGTTAGCAACGGTTACTAGGTTATAGGATCCTGGTCAAGCTTGCAATGCTGGTCAAAATGGTTTTGCAGTGTCAATACATATATTTGCTGTACAGCATGTGTGGACCTCAGAAAGAGGGTTTGTTTTCTTACCTGTTATGAGCAAACTAGTCCATTCCATGAATTATTTCGCTCCTTTGTGCAGTTTAATAGTATCTATAAAAATAGGCTCTCATTGACTTCCATTGTAACGGGGAAACAGCTCTCAAAATCAGTCAGTTAGCACATAAGCGAACACAACAAAAGCTGATTCTGACAGTTTATGACATCAGGAAAACTCATGCCGTTTTATTTTCGTCTTTTGATAGATTTATAAAGTAACTATATTGGTTGGGGATATACAGTGAAGCGTTCTGGTGTTCCTCGATCGTTTGTAAACAAGTCGCCATGCTGTTTGAGATGCACCCAGCTGCAGTCCCAGACATTTCTCCTAAAGCGTCTCCCTCAAACACGTCCAAAATTGTGTATGGTGTTTGCGACAAGTGGACGAGATCAGATACATTATTTGTTTACATCCAACGGTCTGGAGACTCTGGATGGTAAGTCTGGGACCGAGGCTATACTTCAGGAGTGTGTGTACAGATTTGGACCAATCAGATCGTTTTGTAGGCAAACTTGTGGGTTGCCAAGTCTGCTTATTTCCCGCTACTTTTGGCTTAAGGCTAATAATTAGTACTGTAATACCAAAACATTCATTATCATAGACATAGGCCTACATAGTATTTATAATGATAAATGCATACAATATTTTTATTAGGATTATATATATATATATATATTATTTGTTTTGGCTTGTTTTTCTTGATTTGGCTTTAAGAGTTGGCTTGTTTTTGGAGGTGGGTTGGCTTATATCTATATAGAGTGGAGGTGCATGCTCTATTTCCTTTGTTGGCTTATATCTCTCACACAATGTGGCAACACCGAAGTCAAAACAAAAACATGTTTTTTATTTTTTATTAAAAATAAAACCGCATGAGTTTTCCTGTCATAAACGGTCAGAATCAGCTTAGTGTTCTAAAAGAGTGAGTTTGAGAGTTGTTTCCCCGTTACAATGGAAGTCAATGAGAGCCTATTTTTATTTCTAATATGTAGGCTACTATTAAACTGCACAACGGAGCGAAATAATTCATGGAATGGACTAGTTTGCTCATAAGGTAAGAAAACAAACCCACACATGCTGTACAGCAAATATATGTATTGACACTGCAAAACCATTTTGACCAGCATTGAAAGCTTGACAAGGACCCCCAGAATTATCTGTATTTGGCTGCGGAGCCCCTGAAAATATGTTGTTCCAAGGAATCGGATCCCCCAGAAGCAAAGATTTGAGTTCAAAATGTTCGCTCTGAAAGAATATAATATTCAACGATTTGTGCCACATTTTCACGATTTCTCAGAAAACTGTTTTTAGAAGAAATGTGTAGAATCAGGTCCTCATGTCTTAAAGGGCCACTTCACCCCTTTTGCAATCAGATCTTACTTTAATGATGTTTAGGACGCAGGAAACACTTTCCAGTGGCTTTATGTGTGTAATAATGTGTTGTTCGATATTTTAGTCATGACCCCATGTTCATGACCAAAAACCTGTCATGAGAATGTGCTCTCACTCCCTTCCTGGACTACAAAGTCACACCTCCACACAGCCTCCACCCCCCCTCCACAAGGAGGGGAAGTGCACCAAAGCATTATGGGCATTGTAGGAATTCAGCAATCCAGTCAAACCTTAGTCAAACACACATCCACACGCTTCATTATGTTTCTGGCCATAGGGTGCAAATTTAAAATTGTGCTACTGTCATATACTACAAATACTATTAACATTGATTAAGTACAGTTTCTTCCAGCAATGAAATGAACCTTTAATGGGTTGATGAATTGATTACCTGGGCCAGCATGGGAGTGCCTGGTGAGTTCCATGGACTTGACGAGGACCAGGCTAACGGCCCTCAACATCACGTAGTCACATTGCTGAGCTGCTGTCGCGCCACCACCAGGTGACATGCGGTGGGAGGACCCCGTAGCGCCACCATCAGGCGACCTGCGGCGGGACCCTCCGAAGGAAGACGACGCCTCCGCGACCGGAAGACGCCGAAGCCAACCGCCGTCCACGGCTCGCAGCACGCCCTCCGCCAGCGAGGTCATGTCTGTGCAGAGGGCAGAGGTCATTACAGTTAACCAGCGAGGTCAACGTTATTACGGTTAACCAAAACTAACAAAATAACAAAAAACTAAAACATTTTCGTTAACTGAACTAAAGAAAATCTATAAGAAAATGTTAACTAAATGAAACTGTATTGCCTGTTTACAAAACTAACTACCAGTTAAACAAATTGAAAATACAGGCAAAATGTCCTTAGTTTTAGTTTTTTAAACTAGTTTTAAAAAACTAGTTTTGATGTAGCGGCGAGTATGGGGTCAGACTCCCATTGGCTTAGGCGGCATGGGGTGAGACTCCCATTGATGTCTCTTACATTGGTGACTCTATTTGATACAGAGACAGTCATGACGGAGAGGAGAAAAACCTTTTTTTTTTATCCAAAATGAGTTAATAGCACAGGCAGACTCTTCACATACTAGAGCATGTCTGAAATAAATGTCAGAGCCGAAATCTATGTAAATAAACGCTTAACCCATTTTGGACTGAGGCCGATTCTAAAAACGCTTCTAAATCCCGACCTAGGTTTTCTGAAAAACTTAAAATATTAATATATAGCAGCATCAAAAATGTTACATTTTTGATTTGTTTTAATAATGTACATACTGTACAGAACCCCAAGAGGGGTTCCAGTCCAGAAGGGTTAGAAGTTAACACCAAAAGGTACAGAATGGGTTCATGTAGCTAGGTAAGTGTAACCTTTGTGAACCTTTCCAAGCCTGTTTTCTCAACTCAAGACATTGCAAGACATTACGCTATAAGCCTTATCTTTCACATGACATAAAGAATAAATAAAAATAATCAATCAATGCCTCGGTCAGAAACTGTCACATTTCATGAGCTGTTATTATTGTCCTGTACCTGACAAAACCTCAAAACTAAAACTAAACTTTAACAAAGCTGTTGACCTTTGACCCCGGTGGATGACGATGACAGCGCTCCCAGCGCCACCATGTCCTCTCCAGCTCTCTGCAGCACGGCTCTCTTCAGGAGCAGCAGCGCTCGCTTCTTCACAAAACCGTCCCCGGGAGAGTCGACGAGCCTCAGGAGCGCCACCAGCCTCTGACAGGGTAGAGGATGGCTGGGTCCACGTATGGACCTGGAGCAGTGGGGGAAAGGGTTGTTTATATGTCACTTTGGTTCCCAGACCTTTTCACATCAAGGACCCCCACAATAACACTCATTAGCCCGCGGACCCCCATTTGAAAATATATGCCAAGGAGGACCTCCATAAGAGAGGTTTTCTGCGGCTCTAGCAGTGATTCTCAACCATTTTAATGTCATGGACGCCCCATTTAAGACGGTTCCATTTGGTTCCATTTGTACACTCTCAGAGTTACAGACCCATAAGGGGTCCATTTGGTTCCTAACTATCATTTAGCTGGGGACCCCCTGGAACTCCCTCAAGGACCCCTGGGGGTCCCCGTTCCCCACTTTGGGAACCACTGCTTTACACCTCTGACCTGGACGCAGTGAGCACCTCCAGAAGGTCCAGGAAGATGCATACGGTTCCCCCACGGTGCGCCGCGCTGCGTTCCCCCTCCTCATCATCTGGGAGAAGCTTTGAGAACAGAGCGCTCAGGGCCGGGTCGAACGCTACCAGTAGCTTTTCTGGAAGTAATAATAATAATAATAATAAGCTTGCTTTACAGAGCAATGAACAAAAAAACAAAGCAAAGGCATAAAACAACATTGGTTGGGATTGGGATTTTTCTCTATCACTAAACACCTGCCTGTAGGAAAATAATCAAACCCGTATGAAGTGAGGGGCACTCTTATCATCGTACATCATCATGCATCATCTCATATTGGCCAATCAGAATGCCTGTGCCCTGTTGCCTGTTCACGTCATATTTGGCGGACATTTTACCTCATTTCTCCTTTCATTGTCGATGGCAAATATGAGACGTGTGGGGACAAGATGACGTCAATTTTCCCTTCATTGTCAATGGCATTTAATGTTTGTGTTGCGGACATGTTGTGGGGGAAAGCTGTGGGCAGGGAAACAGAGCTACCTTCTATGATGTCACTTAGCATCATGAAGGTACAGAAAGACCCACACACCTCAGACATCAGCAACATTATGATGTCACTGAGCATCATGAAGGTACAGAAAGACCCGCCCACCTCAGACATCAGCAACATTATGATGTCACTGAGCATCATGAAGGTACAGAAAGACCCACACACCTCAGACATCAGCAACATTATGATGTCACTGAGCATCATGAAGGTACTGAAAGACCCGCCCACCTCAGATATCAGCAACATTATGAAAATTACAAAAAATATAATCGTCCGGGTGAAAATCACTCGTGTTTAGTGTTGAGTTCTAGGGTTAAAAATGTCTCCAGAGTTTGTTAGTAATGCCAAAATGCCGCAGCTCGCTTGGTGTTCAACCAGCCAACATTCTCACATGTCTGGGGTAAGATGAGTAGGCAACATAGGAAGGAGGAACAGGAAACCATGATCAATTGCGAGGTTTTATAATAAAACGCAACCAAAAGGATATTTACAATAATGGCTCTTAATCAAACAAAATACGAAAATACAATAAAGAAATACCTTTCCCAAGGGCGTTCGGTTAAACAATATAAGGTAGTTTTCACAGTTAGTAGTCACACATAGCAGCGGGTCGGAGGAAGACCATAGTGATGTTCCCCGACGAGCTGTCAGACACAGACTGACTAAGTAGCTAACAAGCAGCCAATAAGGGAGGCAGGCATTGATCAGACGCCTGACTAAAGCCGGCCCCTCGTTCATGTCACTGACAAGGTAAACACAGTCAATTCAACCTGGAGTGGAGAAGAACACATATATAATAGAAGGCGCTCTCTATTCCAATATATGGTTCATAACAAGTCTACTTAGATGTATAGATATATATCGCCCGCCCTGTCCGCCCACTCTTCAGACTCCATTTTAGCCTGTAGCACAGGGATATTCAATTGGCGCCCCCTTGTGGCCCCTGGAAGAATTTTGAAAAAATAATTAAAAAACGTTTATTTATTTTTTTATTTTATTTTTTGAGAATAATAAGAGGGCTAATAAAGGTTACAGGTATGGTGTGTGAGGTATTAATTGTGAGATTACCATAATGACGGTAATCATTAAAGGACCACTTTCCAACCTATCTTCATATAATAGGTCCTCACTAATAATCATGATAAAATGACACGTTTTTTTCTACTCTGTCTGTGTCACATAAGAGGGCTGTGGGCAGTTCAGAAACCCACCCAACAGTGACATCAATGGAGAATCCAAGCTAATAGAAAATGCAGGCTTTCTAGCAATGCGAAAATGGGTCCATTTGGTTCCAAACCATTTCCCTGGGGACCCCCTGGAACTGCCTCAAGGACCCTGGGGGTCCCCGGACCCCGAACCCCACTTTGGGAATCACTGCTCTATGTAATCTGATTTTTATAGTCTGATAAACTATTCTCACGTAAATAAATCTTGTTTAAAAAACAATCTGCCTAACGATGATGTCACTGGTGGTCGTGGACGGGTTTCTGAACTGCCCACAGCAGTGAGTGTGTGTGTGTGTGTGTGTGTGTGTGTGTGTGTGTGTGTGTGTGTGTGTGTGTGTGTGTGTGTGTGTGTGTGTGTGTGTGTGTGTGTGTGTGTGTCCGTCCAGCTGATGGTCGTTAATGTCAAAGCAATGCTGTTTATGTACTGTCAAATAGGTCTAGGCCTACATCTATTCTAAGGTGGCATATACCTGTATAGACATATTATCCTGCTTATTACTGTGCGGAAATATACATAAATCTTTGTGTTTGAGCACAAAAAGCATTTTGAGAACCCACAAATTTCCGCGCTTCGCGCGCACACTGTGCGGCCCCCCCACACACAATCATTCTACGGTTGTGGCCCCCGGCCTAATCTAATTGAATACCCCTGCTGTAGCACTTGCTTTAGCACTCGCCCTAGCCCAATGACCTACCAGGCGAATGCAAAGGCTCAACTTATGTAACTATAGCATTTTATGTAGACAGCACAATATAGTGTATACGCATAGTATCATTATAGCAGATATATTCCACTGTTATGTTCGTAGTTTACGTATTATTCATGATAACTAGTGTCCCCTAGGGTAGGTACCCTCACAAAAAACATGCAGTAATCCTGGTCACTAAACTGCCTCCCCCTGGCCAGCCGGGGCGCCTGATGGAGGGGAAAGGAACTGGTTGGAATAACGTGTTCCTTCCACGCGCTACGTCCAACCAGGGAAACTCCCCCCTGTCAGGTGTAAAGGAGCAACTTGGACACTCAGGCATGAAGGAAGCATGAGTTCAAGTCCGTTGCTCTCCCAATGTCCCCTCATATATGGGGACTAGGTTGGTGGAGGGTGTGTAGAGCCCAGGATCACATTAGATAATTGACACAGGGGTGAAAAATGGGTTACAAAATCGTGGGATAAGATTTTAATTAAAAAATAATGTCTTACTAATGTAAATCGCTCTGGATTAAGAGCGTCTGATAAATGCCTAAATTGTTATTAAAGACTTAGTAAAGATTTAGTTATATGCTGTTTAACTGTGAGCTAGAGACTATGGGAAAGTATGAAAATAATAATTATTAGGGCATATTAGGGTTTTGTTAAAACACCAAACCTGTTTTCCTTTCCTCGGATGCCTTGAGAAGTGTCTTCAAGACGTTGGTGAGTGACCAGATGCAGGCGTCCAGTTCAGCACAGGGACAGGGACTCTGGAACGCCTCCACACATTTCTGCTGCCACACCGGATTAACTGTATCCTGGGAAGGGAGAAGAGGACCACACCGGATTAACTGCATCCTGGGAAGGTTGAAGAGGACCACACCGGATTAACTGCATCCTGGGAAGGTTGAAGAGGACCACACCAGATTAACTGCATCCTGGGAAGGTTGAAGAGGACCACACCGGATTAACTGCATCCTGGGAAGGGAGAAGAACCACTGCAAGTGCAACCACTTCTACATCCAGCATGCAATGTCCATGTACCTGTGTACCTGTTTGTGTACCTGTGTGAGCACGAGTGGTGTGCGCATGCGTGAAATTGGAACGAGAGAAGTATGTGACATGGCTGCCACCTGCTGGACGCAAACGATACAGAGAAGAAATTGGAACGATACAGAGAAGAAATTGGAATGATACAAATTGGAACGATACAGAGAACCAATAGACGGGAGTTGCACCACTTGGTTCACACTGGTGTGATTGTTTTGTAATGGGAGGTTGCCAGAACTCCTTGTTAAACATTCTACAAGCACCAGGAACTAGAAGGGAATGGAAAAGATCCATCAGTTTCCTTTATTTTTTGACGGTGGTTTGATTGATTGACTATTGGGTCTCAGGAGATATCTGTGGGTCATAGAATCATGTACAGAAACACAATCACATTCATATGTTGTTTAGTGGTATATTATTATCACACACTGACCACTATGACTATAACAATAGCACAGTACGGTACGGTACGGTACAGTACAGTACAGTACAGTACAGTACAGTACAGTACACAAACAGCCTGCACCGCTCAGTTCACACGGGTGTGATTTGTATTTACAAGTGATTTCTGAGATGGGAGTGAGATGCAGTGATATTTTAAAAACGTAAAAGTAGTGAAGTTCACAGATGACAGACGTTGATATTTTTAATACTTACAAAGTAGTGAAGTTGACAGATGACAGATGTCGATGCGCTCTTCGCAGCCAGGTGAGATAGCATCCTGTCTTTAGCATGGAAACACTGAACCTAGTGGCCAAAGGTGGGATTGCACCAAAAAGACATAAAACACTCGAGATTTTTTTACATAGGTGTCTGCTTCTGCCATCACATGTGATTAGTAAAATAAATAAATAAGATACTGAAATCCTCCACGATATAAAAAGTGTGATTAACCAACTTAGCTGAGGTCATAGACCAGATAATAACTATACTGCAAAACAAAAAAAAAGTAATAACAATAATGATAAAGGAACACTTATCGTCATAGTATAAAACAAAGTCAGGTTAATTTAAGGGATAGAGTACACCAAATGTCCGATCTACAAGCTCACAGCGCTACAAGTTTATAGCATTGTGAGCTTGTAGATCTCTTCATTGGGATTCCTGTCAAGTGTTCAGAAGCTGCAGTACATGCAAAACAGCACTGCCGGCCCAGGCCGTAGTGTAACGGTCTGGGCACCGGACTGGTAATCCAGTCGCAGTGTGCCGCGGGTTCGACTCCCGGACCCGACACGGCCTTTACTGCATGTCATCCCCCATCTCTCTCCCGTTTCCTGTCAGCCTACTGTCTGTCCCTTCAAAAAAAAAAATCAATAAAAGGCGTAAGCCGCAAAAAAAATAAAAAAATAAAAAAATAAAAAATAACAGCACTGCCAGGGTCCGAATGAGAGTCTGTAGACATGACCACCATAACACCCATCCTCGAAACTGGCCTCTGTAAAATCTGAATCCCCCCCCCCCCCCCCCCCATTTTCCCTCACTGTATATTGTATCTTTTCCCTTTTTTGCTTCCCATATGATGAATTCCTGTTCTGTACTTTAACTACATAGAAATGTCTATTTGTATGTCTCTAAATGTCTGTATGTCTTTAAATGTTTTGATGAATTGAACAATGTGGACCCTGTTGTAAACAAGTGTAATGCTTAATTGGGTCGTCCACTCACAGTTGACAGTCTTTGTATTGAGTGTGTGCTTAAAATGTACTGTAAATTCTACAAACTGTTAATAAATATTTCAATCAATCAATCAAAAAAACCTCTTCACAAAGTTCACACTGCACTGGCTCCCCGTTTCAGCCAGGATCGACTACAAGTCTGGTCTGGGTACGACTGCTGCTCCGAGTCCTAGAGCTCTCTGCTGTCTGGGTACGACTGCTGCTCTGAGTCCTAGAGCTCTCTGCTGTCTGGGTACGACTGCTGCTCTGAGTCCTAGAGCTCTCTGCTGTCTGGGTACGACTGCTGCTCTGAGTCCTAGAGCTCTCTGCTGTCTGGGTACGACTGCTGCTCCGAGTCCTAGAGCTCTCTGCTGTCTGGGTACGACTGCTGCTCCGAGTCCTAGAGCTCTCTGCTGTCTGGGTACGACTGCTGCTCTGAGTCCTAGAGCTCTCTGCTGTCTGGGTACGACTGCTGCTCTGAGTCCTAGAGCTCTCTGCTGTCTGGGTACGACTGCTGCTCTGAGTCCTAGAGCTCTCTGCTGTCTGGGTACGACTGCTGCTCTGAGTCCTAGAGCTCTCTGCTGTCTGGGTACGACTGCTGCTCTGAGTCCTAGAGCTCTCTGCTGTCTGGGTATGACTGCTGCTCTGAGTCCTAGAGCTCTCTGCTGTCTGGGTACGACTGCTGCTCTGAGTCCTAGAGCTCTCTGCTGTCTGTCTGGGTACGACTGCTGCTCTGAGTCCTAGAGCTCTCTGCTGTCTGGGTACGACTGCTGCTCTGAGTCCTAGAGCTCTCTGCTGTCTGTCTGGGTACGACTGCTGCTCTGAGTCCTAGAGCTCTCTGCTGTCTGGGTACGACTGCTGCTCTGAGTCCTAGAGCTCTCTGCTGTCTGTCTGGGTACGACTGCTGCTCTGAGTCCTAGAGCTCTCTGCTGTCTGGATACGACTGCTGCTCCGAGTCCTAGAGCTCTCTGCTGTCTGGGTACGACTGCTGCTCTGAGTCCTAGAGCTCTCTGCTGTCTGTCTGGGTACGACTGCTGCTCTGAGTCCTAGAGCTCTCTGCTGTCTGTCTGGGTACGACTGCTGCTCTGAGTCCTAGAGCTCTCTGCTGTCTGTCTGGGTACGACTGCTGCTCTGAGTCCTAGAGCTCTCTGCTGTCTGTCTGGGTACGACTGCTGCTCTGAGTCCTAGAGCTCTCTGCTGTCTGTCTGGGTACGACTGCTGCTCTGAGTCCTAGAGCTCTCTGCTAGAGCTATTCTAAATCCTTTAGACCCGTTATTGACCAACCTTGAAACTTACCTTAGTTACGCACCAAGAACGGTGGTCCCTTATTGGTCGGTGGAATACACCGGTACATACAGATCTACAAGCTTACAAGCACGTCACTTTGTGATGCGTTGTAAGCTTGTAGATCAGCTATTTCCGCTATTTTTTTATAACGAAATTTAGTAAAATATAACTGTGTTTCTTCCCTGTGCACTTAGTTATTACGAAACCTAAAAAGCAAACAGGAATGTAATTTATACTCATAATGTTCCAATTCCCACACAATTATATCGTTAATCTGAATTATTTGTGCGTCAACTTAAAATGTGTAATCGTGACAGACAGCCCTATCGTGGCCTATGATGTGAGATTAAGTTTATTATTATATATTTTTTTCTTCTTGCAGTATCGGCTTTTCTTGCACACTCACCAGTTTGGACATGAGATCGTGTCGTTGGAACAACTCTCTCCAGACCTCCCAGATGTAGTGTGTCTGTGGAGCCACCATGCTGCTTTGAGACGTCATCAGTTTGGAGCTGATCTTCTCAACCAGTGTCAAACTAACACATGCCAACTCCACCGTATTATCAGCATCCTCCTTGGATTGACAAAAAACACTAGAATCTCTCTCTCCTTGCACATGATCATCATCATCATCATCAGGTAACAACAGCAGTCCTGCACTCACACTGGAGGTGATCACAGATGCCAGCTCCCCAGCACCTTGGCAGGGTTTCTCTGAGTCTCCCCCCATGATCAGCTCCCCAGCGCCTTGGCAGGGTTTCTCTCTCCCCATGATCAGCTCCCCAGCACCTTGGCAGGGCTTCTCTGCCCCGGTGATCAGACCGTTGTAGCAGTCGGTTAGTGAATCCACTATTCTGCTATAATCCATGTTTTTTTACAACTCCGCAAATATACAGATCCACACACACCAGAGAGCTTGCCTTGCACCACCACTCCTGACTCCCGACCTTTGAATGTTAATTAAACTGTGCGCAGCTCATAAACAACAGAGTGAGTTGAGACAACAACAAAACAAGCATGCATCTTTTCCTTCCTTCCGTATGACGAGAGAGCCACCAGACCAGTGTTGCCAGATTGTGTGAGAGAAACAAGCAAACAGTTAAGTTCCATGAAAACAAGCCCAAAAGAATCCTGACTGACAAGTCTATTGGAAAATAGCAGATCTACAACAAGCGTTGTGCTATTTTCAAAACGATCATGTGAAACAAATAGTAACAACATGTGGAATATTATTTGAAACATTTTATCAACAACCACAAATCTTGTATGGGGATTCCTGGCAAATATATATTTTTAGACGTAGGCTCTTTGGACAAATACATTTATTGTGGAGGTCCTTGACATGAAAATGTAGAGAATCACTGGTTTAAACCTTAGAGGTTTAAACGACATTAGGAAACAAGCCCAAAAAAAACAACTGCACTTTAGAAACAAGACCCACAAAACCACAACCCGCAACTACCAAATTTACAAGCTACTTTACAGAAAAGTAAGCCCAAAGTTGCTTATAATAAACCGACATGGCAACACTGAGATGATGCTGCTGAGTGGGAGGAGCGCTATTATGGACCCAACCGCTTTAGCGCCGCATGCTTTCTTTCTTTCTTTCTTTCTTTCTTTCTTTCTTTCTTTCTTTGTTTTAATAATGATGTAAATTATTTACGCTTGAATAAGGTGTGGAAAGTTGGATATCTGTTGATAATTGTATAATAATAGTTGATATTCCGTAATACAGTGTGTGTGTGTGTGTGTGTGTGTGTGTGTGTGTGTGTGTGTGTGTGTGTGTGTGTGTGTGTGTGTGTGTGTGTGTGTGTGTGTGTGTGTGCGTGCGTGCGTGTGCTGTGGTGTGGTGTGTGTGTGTGTGTGTGTGTGTGTGTGTGTGTGTGTGTGTGTGTGTGTGTGTGTGACTGTGTGTGTGTGTGGGGGGGGGGGGGGGGGGGGAATGGAGAGACTGAACGCTAAATATCATAACTGAAGTTGTGGACATTGAAGTGATGCACATCAGCGTCGGAGAGGAACAGGCACTGTCAGATCAGTTACGCAACTTTTGGGAAATCGAATCCCTTGGAATCCTCATGAAATAAATGCATTCTGAGAAGGAAGACATAATTTATTTGCATATCCAAGGCTTCCCAAGCCGTGCATGCCTATCCCACTATAGGCTGAGGAAGAAATGCCACTTGACAGTTTTCAAATCAGCCTCACGGTGGTGCTACAACAGGCCAAGTTGCGTCTCTCACACACACACACACACACACACACACACACACACACACACACACACACACACACACACACACACACACACACACACACACACAAACCCACACGAACATGTTTAAATTACTCCTAAACATTTTGCCAAACATCACACACTTGGATATGGTTTTGTGTGTGTGTGCGTGTGTGTGTGTGCGTGTGTGTGTGTGTGTGTGTGTGTGTGTGTGTGTGTGTGTGTGTGTGTGTGTGTGTGTGTGTGTGTGTGTGTGTGTGTGTGCGTGCGTGCGTGCGGGCGTGCAGCAGCAGATGCAAGGGGAGATTTGTGAGGTGTTCACTTCATTAGCCACACACACACACACACACCACACGCACACAGAGATAGCCCCAGGCAGGATGGCGATGGCAGCCGTGGGACTTCACTCAGACTGGAGCCCTCCGGCCTGGACGACTCTCCAGCCTGACATGTGCTCTGTCGCACGCACCGCACGACGGACGGTGTCGCACGGTGAAAATCGTTCACAAGCTCGTTTGGGGTACTGCCACACCATAGCCTAAAAGATTTTGCGCAGCCGACAGTCTCGGCTGTCGGCAGCCGAAAAAACGGGTTTTTAGACCGCTGGTGGATGGAGAAAATGCTCCACTTCCGCCGACGACTTGCGCGACGGCCAGCCTACATCTGACGCTCTCCTCCGCGGCAGATGTAAGCTGCCGACAAGCATAAAAATGAAGTGTGTCACCCGGCAGTGATATGCACTAGCCAATGGAACAGATGCAGCCTGCAGGCCATCTACGGGCGGAGTTTCAAATGTAGTTTTCTTCTTTCACAGACCCAAACGCCCCTGGGAGGGACTTGTGAAAAATGTGAATGTCGAGGGATACAGGGAGATATCTGGGCACCTCAAAGTAACATTGTCTGTCCAAAATCGTCTGAAGAAATGTAAAGCAGTGGTTCTCATGTTTGCTTCAGATCACCCCTGTAATCTTTTCATCCATGGCACCCCTGGCTGAATTTCATTGTCATTTACTGTAACCCTGATCCTTGATGACATTGAAAATAACTTTATACTTTATAAAATAGCCCGTTCTCTTCAGCCTCCACAGCCTTCTCATCATCATCATCATCATCCTGCTCCGTGCTGGTCTAGTGGTTAGGGTTCGGAGCTCTCACCGCTGCGGCCTGGTTTCGATTCCCGGTCAGGGAACACTGTTTTATGATGAATTCCTGTTCAGTTTTTTAACTATATAGAAGTGTCTATTTGTACGTCTCTAAATGTTTTGATGAATTGAACAATGTGGACCCTGTTGTAAACAAGTGTAATGCTTAATTGGGTCGTCCACTCACAGTTAACAGTCTTTGTATTGAGTTTGTGCTTGAAATGTATTGTAATTCTGCAAACTGTTAATAAATATTTAAATCAATCAATCAAAAATCTCCTTCTCCTTCTCACCGCCGGGTGACACACTTCATTTTTATGCTTGTCGGCAGCTTACATCTACTTACACCCGTTCCAAAGGCACGTACGTTAACCAGTCGACTAGACAGTCATGACTCGATAGCCAAGTAGCAACGCAGCAGCTTATAGCCTACACTAGAATGCGCATTTGTCTGTGTCAACATCTTGTCACTCAATTGTCACTCACGCCCACTTCGCCAACCAAGAAATATAGAGGACTACAGGCCATAAATAGGCTTCCGTGTGCGTCTCCTGAGGGGACCGCCCAAAGCCCCGGAAGAAGTCAAAGTGTCGGCAGCCGACAACCGAAACTGTCGGCTGCGCAAAACCTTTTAGGCTATGGTGTGGCAGTAGAGATAGTGAGCTTATAGATCTGCGAGGTTTTTTACACTGACCAAGTACGATGCCAGCTTGCTTGGTTTCACTTGGTGGCTTATGTTGTCATTATTAGGGGGTGCACGACAATGAAATTATGACCGATATCCGATCTCCCATTATTTGCAGGGTCATATCTGCCGATACCGATTCTGAGCGATTTACGGATTATAATTATGCTGCCTATAAATAGGGCCTACAAAAAACAACAGCGACAGAGCCATTGACGATCACATTATTATTGTGTCATCAATATCTTTGAAAAATAATCTGGATAATTTTGAGACGATCCAATAACGATATGGCATATTTATGGCCGATATGCTATAATGCTACGTAAGTAAGTAAGTACGTAAGTAAGTACTCAACAAAGGTGCCATAGATGTTAGAAATGTCCTGGGTCAGGCTATTAGCACTACGTGTGCATTCTGCGTTGTTTTTTATTACAACGCAGAATGTACGGGTGAAAATCTGAACATCTGTCAGATGTTTTGCCAAGACGCTCGTTAAGTACGAGCGTCGTCATGGGAACCATATGGCTATTGGTGTCTGTGTCCTCACATCACATCACGACTACGAGAGAGAGAGAGAGAGAGTGTGAAGTGAACGGAGGTGTGTTTGTTCCATGGAGATTTTGTGCACACATCATATCCACAGATTGTGTTATAATTGACTGAAAATGGAGAAGAGAGAAAAACAATATTACGGCAACCAGACTATATTGTAATTGTAACACTTTATTATTATTATTATGCTAGAGTAACCCTAAACTTTGAAGTACTACTCCTCCCACAGTTTTGACTGTACGCACTTGAGCCCATATTATGTCAAATTGACAAGGGAATCCTGTGCTTCATGCTCATTGCTAAGAGAAAGATTGTATAGTTTAACTGATACCTGCATGGCCTACAGGGCATAGCCGTGGAGGCCATTTTCTGCTTCCTGTTCTACAGCCCATTATTTATTTTTCCAATTGGGTGATGTGCTCTGAAAATAGCAGATCTACAAGCTCGCAATGTGTTGTGAGCTTGTATATCTGCTATTTTCAGCATGCAACATTAAGCATGTGTCAAATCAACTATTGCAACACCACCGGCAAAACACATTGTTGTCGACAAAATCAATTGTAGATTTAGTCTAAAACCAAAACTTTATTTTTTCTCCTCCCACACCTTCTAACAGAGCTGTAAATCAACGCTGTCTCCTCCCACTCCTCCTAACAGAGCTGTAAATCAACACTGACTCCTAACAGAGCTGCATGTAATTGAAACTGCAGGTTTGTGAGACACGTTTACAGAGACAGTCTGATGATTTCTCAGAGAATTTGCTTTTGCTTTTGAAACAATTCAATTCAAGACTTTATTGCCATGTCAACAGAGTTGATTGGAATTTGTTTCAGTGCACTAAAAACATACATACGATTCATACACATATTCACATCACATAATCAGACAGAACACGATACAAAAGTACAGACATCATATGAGGGGGACCAATAAATAAGAAGAATGCAAAACGTTACAATTCATGTTGAATAAATAAATAGCAAATTCATCACAGTTCATCGTTTTACAAAGCAGCTTCACGCTGTAAAGTGCTTAGTGCGTATGGTGTAGATAGAGGAGACGGATGGGAGGTCGAGGCCAATGATTTTTGACGCTGTGCGTACCACCCTTTCCAGCCGCTTCCTCTCTAAGTCGGTGGTGTTTCCATACCACACTGTGACTGAGAAGACGAGGACACTCTCCACAGTGGCTCTGTAGAAGTGAACCAACGCCTCCCCGGTCACACCGAACTTCTTTAAGAGGCGTAGGAAGTGAAGCCTCTGGTGGGCTTTACTCAAGATGTTACTAGTGTTAACTTCCCATTTCAGGGAGCAGCATATAGTGGTGCCAAGGAATTTAAAACTGTCGACCCTTTCGACAGGCTGGTCATCGATAACCAGGGATGGGGGCATAATCCCCTTTTTCCGGAAATCAAAGATAATTTCTTTGGTCTTAGCCAGGTTTAGGATAAGGTTATTCGAAGTGCACCAAGTCTACGAGGGCTGCCACCTCGGCCCTGTAGGCTGATTCGTCACCATTTTTAATATAGCCAACGACAGTTGTGTCGTCTGCATATTTAAAAAAAAAAGAAACAAATTGAGAATGTGAAATAAAGTCATTGGTATAAAGTGCGAAGAGGAGGGCTGAGAGAACACAGCCCTGGGGGGCCCCAGTGTTAAGAGTCCTGGATTGAGAGAGCATGTTGCCAATCTTAACCACTTGCATCCGCTTTGACAGAAAGTCTAAAATCCAGAGACAAAGAGAGTGATTAATACCCATGGTAATTTGATGGGCAAAATCGTGTTAAACGCAGAACTGAAATCAATAAATAAAACTCTAACATATGTGGCAGGGGCCTCCAGGTGCTGTAGGATACTGTGGAGGCACAGAGACACAGCATCCTCTACAGACCTGTTAGCTCGATAGGCAAACTGGAAGTTATCCATCTCAACATTGGACAGGCGATCGATTACAGACAATGCTGTTCAAACATTTTCATCACGACAGAGGTCAAGGCGACAGGCCTGTAGTCATTCATGCTAACAGAGTTAGGCTTCTTAGGGACAGGTATAACCACAGCAGATTTAAAACAAGCAGGGACTTTGCATAGTGTAAGAGACCAGTTAAAAATACCAGTAAAGACAGGAGATAATTGGTGGGCACAGTGCTTTAAAGTAAAAGCAGAGACCTGATCTGGCCCTGCTGCTTTCCTGCTGTTTTGTTTAAGGAGGAGGGTTCTTACCTCTTGCTCGCTAATTATAAAGGGAGGGGGGGTAGTTTGTCCTATACTAACTGCTGCTGCTTCACTGGGATGGACATCTCTGGGCATGTCAAATCTACAATAGAACTCGTTCAATCTATCAGGGAGGAGGGGGTCATCATCTGGGGCTCGGCGGCTGCCTTTATACCCTGTGATGGTCTGCATCCCTTGCCAAACACCCTTGGTGTCATTGGCACGTAGCTTGGCTTGCAGACTGTCATTATATTTGGCTTTAGCAAACACACGTTGTCCCATTGTGTATCCAAACAAAGTATAGGCCTCACTCCCCGAACGGCGTCACTCCCCGAAGTCTGGAGCCTTGTTTTAAGGGCCTTTGAGGTACTGTGGTGCCAAGAGGTGCAATCGTAGTCGAAGAAACCTTGTACGAGGGCTCCTGTTAGGGTCTTCAAGGTGTTTTTGTTGACCAGTGAGGAGATCCTGTATAGGAATCTTGTTCTTTGGATTACTTTTTTGATTACGTTGGTGGCCATTTTATCACCGGAAAGATTTGCCTCCAGGATGGAACCTAGGTAGGTAATCTCATCTTTTCGTGTGATAATATTGTCATTTCCCTATTTGCAAGTCGGCAAAAGCGATGCTAATTTGCCCAGTCAACATTTTAATCCACGCTAC
>NC_139699.1:62898051-62913051 GCF_964188405.1 Protomyctophum parallelum
TACTGCAGGAGTAGGCAACCTTTGGCACTGGTGCCAACCTTGGCACAAAGGAGGGTGATCACTGGCACTCTGGAATAAAAATAAATTACCGGTAAATAAACAATTAAAAAAATTTAGTCAAATATATGAATTCACTCATATTTGTATGTAAATTACATCCTGCACATCATTCTACATTCATTAAAACTCTGAACTCTGACTGGGGGAGGGAGATAGGAGGCCTATATGCTCTGACTCTGATGGTCATTATAACAATGTGAAAGAATATTTAACAAGGGAAAAGGTTATATTCGTGGACAATCAAAACATGTTGGAATTGTGGTGTGGTGTCATTAAAGTGACACACTGACTATCCAGAAACTAAAAACATGGCACTTTGTTTCAAAAAGGTTGCAGACCCCTGGTCTACTGTATAGAATAGGGGTGTAACGATACATTTTAACAGATATATCACAATACATGCGGTTGACGATACGATACATGATTGACGATACGATACATGGACAATATTGGTTCATTATGGCGATACGATACAATTAAAATCGATGCAGTAACTATTTAGCAAATATTAAAGGTATATTCAGTGATTTCACTCAAAAAACCTTAGGTTTCGTTTTTGGCTGTGGGACCCAGCCTTTCGTCCAATCAGGATAGAGAGTCAAAAACGAAACCTAAGGTTTTTTTGACCCCCAGGGGTTAACTGCGGGGACAGGGAGGAACTCCTTATATGGCCAGCACACTCTATAGTAGGGAGGATTACAACACAACAAAATAAGTGATATTTGAATTAAGTGAAATCACTGAATATACCTTTAAATGTGTGAAACGTAGTGGATAGTGCAGGTTTTTTAAGGGAAATATGTATTATTATGGATATAAATAAGTAAACACAGTGATTCTCTGGCAAATAGATGGACATTGTATTCGAACACATTATGGACAAACCCACGCCTTGACATGAACACATAGAATACACACATTTATCCATAGACCAAATATGGAATGGAAAAGTAGCCTAATTACACCATATTTTTATTTATTTTCTTCTTAGAATTGCTAAATACAATGCACAAGTATTGATACAATTGTTATTGTTTACATTGCGTGACGTCATCATACATTCTTGCAGCGCTCGCTCGCTATAAGATAAAGTGTGTAGGTCTAGTGACGTCATTCTAGGTGCAAACAAAGCCGCCTGGGTGTTTTTTCCTTTTCAGCACCACAGTACCCGGACAGCTGCTCTCCTCTGCCTCGCGCACAGACAGACACCGTTCATTCCAAGAAGGAAAAACAGCGGAAATATAATAAAGCATGAAAGGAGGAAACGTTTTATGGGGAGATGCAGGTCACTATATGCTCTAAATAAATAGCATTCATGCGTTAATTGCGGATGACTGGATGTTATTTGAATTGGCAGCATTCGCTATATGTGCGCACATTTCACGAGGAGATGCACTTTTATTTGCCTTTGGTGTCTTGTTTTCTACATGTCCGGATGGAATGTACTCGGATCAACTTTGCCTTCATGGCAGCCTCGTGGTCTTTTCTGTCACTTTGACGGCCTGGGCGAGTTTATTGGACTAGTATACTGTGTGGAGCATGAATTCCTTTCCTCTCGGGGTGGAGAGAATGAATGAATCTCAGCTATACCGTGGTGTGACTTTATGCGTTCCTTTTCTGCTGCTGGGATTGTAGCGACAGAACAGAACAACGTCTGGAATGCGTTGAGATTTGAGATGATCAAGTGAATTCCGTCCGTTTTTTTTTTTTTTTTTTTTTTACAATACCAAAAGGACCGTGTCGTGTGGGGTGAGTCAGAGTCAGTGTGATTGTTGTGACTGTGCAGATGCGGGTTTGGAAAAGAATAAAAGCACAACGTATTTTTTTATCCTGCCGCTGTAGTAGGGTTGTGTTTCTTTTTGGAATGTGTTCCCACTGCGTTGCTACAATGTTTATTAATACCCAATATGTTTATGGGACGGGACGGGACGTCTTATTAACAAAGACAATGATTCATTCAGGACTGGACTATGTCGGCCACTATATAGCCGAAGATTTACACTCTCGTAGATGTATTTTTATTGGTCGATTCTGACATTTTCTGTGTCCCGACTCCCTAAGCATCATGTCTGTGAATTACACAGAAACAAATTAAACCAACAAAATGCTTTATATTGATTTTATTCTACATGATACAGCGTGATGTCTAACATGCAAATTTAGGGATTATGAGAATATATTTGACTTCATATTAATTTAATAGCTATTTATCGCACTGCAAAAAAAAAAAAAAAAACGACAGTAAGAGGTGCTCGTTATATTCAGCTGGCAATAAAGCTCATATAGGGGAAAGCTTAATTCTAAAGGTCGGACCGCATTCCCTCGCAGCCCAGACCCGAGCCGACCGGCTGCAGCCACCATGGACTCCCTCCCAGGATATACTCCTCCTATATGGGCAGTGGTTTTCAACCTTTTTCAAAACAAGGCCCATATGTATTCGCCATGTGAGCCAACATTTTATGACATTTATAGCCTCTCGGACCCCAAACAAAAAAAAATGTTTTGCTGTCGTTGGATAAGATTTTGTTGTATTGATGTTGGTATAGGAGAGATAACAGGCAAACGTTGATCAAAATAACAATTGTAGACTTCTGGTCAATTAAGTAATGCAGATTGATATTGAAAGTGTAAAATGAAACCAAATGGACCACCTGGAACCCCCCTCAAGGACCACTGGTGGTCCCCGGACCACTGGTTGAAAACCACAGTCCTATATGGTGAAAGCTCGGAAAGCTAAAGATTGGACCATAGTGTAACGATCCTGAAAAAGACCCGGCCGTATATAACTTGCTCCTCCAAGGGAGCTATATAGCTCTCTTGGCGCCGCATGGCTTGTTGCTTAATTGCTTGCCTGGTCTACTGAGTTGGAGATTGGGGTTCGCAGTGGCGTGCACAGATAGACACTAGGGGGTGCTAGAGCACTCCCTACCCTTTTGGCAATTTTGCTCTTAAAAAAAAAAAAAAAAACTTTTTCTTTTCTTAATTTGTAGTGTGTGGAAATCTTGATAAAAAAAAACGCTTCTACTATATTATTTAGGCCCCCCCCCCCCCCACAATCTAAAGCTTATGTTTCTATGTCAGTGGTTCTTCGATTTAAGAAAAATAGCAGACCTACAAGCTCGTAGCGCGCCACTCGGTGGCGCGCTATGAGCTTGTAGATCTGCTATTTTTCAATAGCTAAAGCACCAAAATGGGTTCCCGCCCCAAAATGCGCTGCACGTGCTATGGTGCCCTTTTTTTCACTTGAGCACCTGCCCCTCTAAATGTCTGTGCACGCCACTGGGGGTTCGACTCCAGCTCAAAAGGGTGCTGCTAAACGTTATACAATATATCCTCCAGCAGCCTCGCAGCCCGCGACGACCATGGAGCACCTCCCGGAATACTCCCTGTTCCTGGTGCGTATCTTGGAGGAGCTGGACAGCCACCACGGCTCCATGTCGTACCAGGACCTGTGCCGGTCGCTGTGCGCGCGCTTCGACCTGGCGCACCTGGCCAAGCTGCGCAGTCTGCTGTTCCACACGGCCTGCCTGGACCCCGCCTTCCCCGCCGAGCTCTTCCGGGACAAGATGCGAGGCGGCTGCGGCCCCGCGGACGACCAACAAGTATAAACAATCTTATCTGCTGTGTTTTAAAGGGATTGTGACATTAATAAAAAGGTTTTGGAATTGTTCTTGTTTTTTTTTTAGGTTTTCTAATCTCAATTGCACCCAAAAAACATGAACTTTTAACATTCAGTATAGATTTTCTGTGATCTGGGGGTTTTCTGGCTCAAACAGGTGCTCTGATTTGCCGGCAGTAAGTGACATCACTTACTGCAAATCCCATATATGTCAATGGGATTTGCCAGCAGATGTCACTGTTTCACTGTGTTGCCTGTTTTCATTGTAGCTCAAAAGGCTTCCAAACCCCAAAGAAAACTTCAGACCACAGAAAATCCACTGAATGTTCAAAGTTCAGGTTTTTTGGGTGTAATTGAGGTCATAAAACCTAAAAGAAAAAAGAAAAAGAAATGGAAATGAATGTCATAAAACCTTTAAGCTTCATATGTTGAACTTTAGCTGTTGGAAAAATAGCAGATCTACAAGCTCGTATAGCAGCGCACTCTGTGCTAATATTTTTGAAAAATCATGAAAATGTGGCACAAGTCTTTGAATATGTATTCTTTTAAAGCAAACATTTTTAACTCATATGCTTCTGCGGGGTCCCTGCCTGGAACAACATATTTGCATGGGGTCTGCGGCCAATTGATTCTGGGGGTCCTTGACATGAAATAGTTTGAGAACCAATATAGAAACAGGTTTTTCAGAAAACTGAAAATTGCTTTTATTTTATTTTGTTGAATCGACTTCAGGCCTAAATGGTTAAGTCATTGTATTGTTTGGTAACACTTCCTATATGAAGCTTTTTAGATAGCATTTTTCGAGGGGTGCTAGCAGTGGCGTGCACAGACATTTAGAGGGGCAGGTGCTCAAGTGAAAAAAAAAGGGCACCTTGTGCAGCGCGTGGAACCGGCCGGTTGCCTTAACCCATTTTGGGGCGGGAACCCCTTTTGGTGTTTTAAACATTATGTTATAATTGAGCTATTTTTGACAAATCGTGAAAATATTTATATATATATTAATAAGAATTTGAATGGGTTAATAGTGTGAGATTTATAGATAGTGGGGCCTAAATAATATATTAGAAGCTTGTTATCAAGAATTGATCAATGGCACCATGGTCCAGTGTACACTGTACAGTAAAATGGCACATTGCCAAAAGGGCAGGGCTCTAGCACCCCCTAGTGTCTATCTGTGCATGCCACTGGGTGCTAGGCCCTCCTATATTCCAGCTTGTAGATTGTTGTCGTATATACGCAAAACATAAAATTCCCATTGACACTGAATGGAGAATTACGTCATGATGTATACGATGATATAAGAGCGCCCCTCACTTCACACAGGTGTGATTTTAGATATATTCTACATGATACATATATGGAGATTTCTGTATCTGTCTCTCTCGTGTCTCTCTCTGGAGTTCCGTGTCAGGCTTGCCCAAATATGGAGTGTTGTGATGTCAGAACAGGCCAGCTCCATATATGGAGCCTGCAGGGTATAGGGGGTGGGGCCCTGTCCAGAGCCCTGGCAGAGGCCTTTTGTGGCGGTTCTGGTCAACCGTGGGTCCGACCGACTTGACACCGGGCACTGCACTCCCTGCGGTGGTGTGGAACGTGTGGGGCGAACGGTTCTCGAGTTACATGCATTACAGACGTATACATGTGTATATAGACACAGAGACTTGCATTTTTACTTAGATAAATGACCATGTGTTGTTCTTGCTTATACTGTAAATCGTGCTGGATTAATTAATCTGCTAAATGCTTGAATTGTAAATTAACCAACAGTCCAAGAAGCTGATGGTGGCGGCGGACATCGTGACCATGTTCAACCTGATCCAGATGAACGGAGGGGGAGCCAAGGAGAAGCTCCCCGCGACGCTCCCGACGCTCCCCGCCATCCCGACGCTCCCCGCCTCCCCCGGTCCGTCCCGCCCCACCGTCGCGGTCCCGCCACGAGCCAGTAAGTTCCACAAGAATCTGTCCTTCGAGTCGTGTCGGTCGGATACGGACGCCTACTGCGAGAGGAGGCGGGGTTATGACGAACACACGGACCACCACCACCACAGAGCAGGACCCCCCAGACACCCCCCGCACCAACCCCCGCACCCCCACCACCACCATCACCAGCACCACCAGCACCACCCCCCCCACTCTTCCCGGCATCGACCCGCGTCCCAAAACGTCCCTCCCCTTCCAGGCGGCCCGATGACGTCAGACTGCAACAGCTGCGTCCCGCAGTTCGTCCCCTCCTCGGACCCAAACTTTCTTCTGGGCGTGGTCGTCAGCAAGGACTTGAAATGCAGGGCGTCGTCACTGGATAAACTCCACCATCTGCCCCAGTATTCCAGCGGAGGTGGTGGGGGTACCAGCCCGCCCTCCCACCACCACCACCTGCCCCAGTACTCCAGCGGAGGTGGTGGTGGTGGTGGTACCAGCCCGCCCTCCCACCACCACCTGCCGCAGTACTCCAGCCCACCCTCTCCGCTGCCCCCCTGCGAGATGCAGAGCACCTACTTCCCCGTGCAGGACATGGACAGTGAGTCCACCACGGACCAGGAGTCCATGCAGCACGTGGTCAGAGAGCCGTTCTCCGTCCACTCCTGCGTCCAGAAGAGGAACATCTTCAAGGAGGACTTCCACTCACAGGTCTGTTTGGTTGTCTCGTTTTATATATCTATAAATAGAGACAATGAGGTGGATTGTGTTGTAGTCACAATGCTTTGATTGAAAACAATCAGGATTCATCGCCATGCCGGCTTTTGGTGGACATTTTTGTCAGAATTCTATTTTGGAACCATTTGTACACTCTCAGAGTTAAGGTGGTCCTTGAAAAGAAAATCATAGTAATGCTGTACAATGAAGAATAAGGTTTACCTTTTTATTGAAATGACGTACAGATGTGGTAAAAGTCAGATTTGTAGTGATTCATATTCATATTGGAATGTCTCCAGTGACACAGTGTTGACATTGGTGTGTTCACCGCTGTGTCGTTTGTCGTTGTCTCTCCAGGTCGTCGCCACGGACAGCAAACAGGGCGGCGGTAGCGGCGATGCCGTTTACCACCACCGGAGGGAGCTCCACAGGCCACCGACCTTCTTCAACCACAGCTTTGAACTGCCGTACAACAACCCGTACTTCGAGACCACCCTGAACTCGCCCATTCAGGAGAGGCGGCGCGCCAAGCACGAGAGTCTGGACGACCTGCAGGTATAGGCATGGAGCTCGATAACCGACGATACCAGAACAAACCCGATAACAAGCTTATTGAGTAACCCGGTATGAATAATCTTTGGGCTTGTTGAGTACCCGGTATCAATAATCTTTGGGCTTATTGAGTAACCCGGTATGAATAATCTTTGGGCTTGTTGAGTACCCGGTATCAATAAGCTTTGGGCTTATTGAGTACCCGGTATCGATAAGATTTGGGCTTATTGAGTACCCAGTATCAATAAGCTTTGGGCTTTTCAAGCCTGTTATCGAGCATAGCGGCCCATGACATCATATTTAAACAATCAAGACAATAAATCTAATCATCCATGCTGGTACAAACATGTCGGTCTAAAAGTGTATTGATACCTGCCAACCAGCGCTGCCCGGGTAAACAACATTACGCTTTTAAAATGACAGTACACATATTAATATTATTTTATTGGTAAAAAAGGTAAATTGCCTCCCGGTGTTGTGTTCAGAATGTATTTATTGTCTCCCGTCTTTCCACAAAATAAAAATGTTCGATAGTGGGCTGGATAAGAACCCGGCTTGATAAGCCTGATAGATAAGGTGCTCGTTATCGATACAAATTAACGAGATCCATCCCTACTTTGCAGGCCTCCACCTACTTCGGTCCGACCACGGTGTCCGAGTGCGTGAGCAGCAGCGTCAGAAGGAACGCCAACAGCAGCAGACCGGGGGGGAACAGGCAGCCATCTTGGCCCGTGAAGAGCCTCAGCCTCAACGCAGAGGAGGGGGGAGGACCAGGACCCGCCAGGGATTTGTTCGAGCGGTCGTTTCTGAACAGCAAGCCGCTCCCGCTCAAAGACAACCTCCACCACCGTCACAACGAGGCCAGCGAGCGGGACTTCCAGAGCCCCATGAAGGAGAAAGCGACGGCGTCTTCTCCCTCCGCGTTCGTAAAGAAACCCAACGGAATAAAAGCCAAGGAGGTTGCAACGTCGATGGCGTGCGACAAGAGAGAGGCGGGGAAACGATTCAGGGACAAGACGAACATCACGCACAGTTCGTCCTTCCAGGGAGGAGGAGGTAGGTGTGAGGAATATCTTATTGTGATAAAATATTGTGATAAAATGCCGTATCAGAGAAATCATATATGTCGTGATAACAGTGAATGTGCATCCTGTGGTTTCCAGTTCCTACTTCATGTAACGGATGTAAGTCTAAGCGTTCCGTTAACTCAGTTTGTGTTACCTCGTAGGTGGTCGTACGGTTAAAGTAACTTCAACAATAACCATAATTTTTTTTGTGATAACATCATGTATTGTGAAGATACTGCTTGAAAAAAAATATTGTGATATTATATTAAATCAATATTACACCTGAGGGTGTGCGTTACTATCACTAATGGCCAACGAGTTCTGTAAGCAGCACAGAAGTGCCATTAATGACAGTAACGCACACCCTCAAGTGTAATATTGCGATTATACAACAGTTACCCTTAAAACTAATTTGTCATTTTTTTAATGACAGATGAAGGCAAAGCCACTACAACCACAAATGTCTCAAGAAACTAGCTAGCCTAGCCACCAGTCTGCTGCGCTCTGGGAGAACAGAAACTAGCTAGCCTAGCCACTCAGTGTGCTGCACTCTGGGAGAACAGAAACTAGCTAGCCTAGCCACCCAGTCTGCTGCGCTCTTGGAGAACAGAAACTAGCTAGCGTAGCCACCCAGTCTGCTGCGCTCTGGGAGAACAAACGGCTGAATTCTTTGTTTTGATTATAGGTGTTCCATGATGCTGGTTTGAAGCACGGCTAGAAGGCTGTTTCAACCAATCCGATTGCTTCCTCGAAACGACCTGTTGTATATGTTTCCATATCGCCCACCACTAGGAGGGGGAGGGGCCTCGGACAGCTCGTCCAGCGTGGGAACTCAGACGGAGAGGACGAAGGCGGAGCAGAAGAAGAAAAACGAAAACGAATACACGGCCAAGTATGGTGGCGAGAGAGACGTGGCGCGCGCCTTCAGACACTCCTCCGACGAGGAGGAGGAGTCGGAGATGGTCAGCGACGACATCAGCGACATATTCCGCTTCCTGGACGACATGAGCGTGTGCGAGTCGTTGGGCGTGGTCCCGCCCTCCTTCTACAACAGCAACGGGTCACTCTCTCAGGTCAGCGTTGATGTCGTCGACTGTAAAACAATGACGGAGAATGTTCGTCGACTTAACGTCTTTCACTGACGAAAAACTATAGATAAAAAACAAGCTACGATGACTTAAACTAAGACCCGCCAAAATACATTGTATAGCCGACTCGACGTAAGACTAAAAGCTAAATCCAAAATGTACTGTCACAAACAGGTCACTCTCAGGTCGGAGGAGGGGGGCGACAGCTCGCCCGAGCAGCGGTCAAACAACGACACGGTCAGACTGGCCAAGTCCAAGCTGGACCGCCTCTTCCAGTCGCTGGAGACCGCGGGCACGGACGACGAACTGAAGGCCAGCGTGTTCAAGCTGGTGATGAGGATCGGAGAGATCGAGAAGAAGCTGGAGTCCCTGAGCGGCGTGCGCGGGGAGATCTCTCAGGTAGGGCTGTGCCGCCTGTGCCGATATGTGACCAGATTTGACTGAGGGACTGTCAACGTGCAGCCTCCAGCTTTTCACCAGAGGAGAAACACATTATGATTACTTTTTCATCCAAAATGAGTTAATAGCACAGTCAGACAATTCACATACTAGAGCATGTCTGAAATAAATGTCTGCAAGACATTACTCTATAAGCCAGAACTGGTGGGTCAAACTGAACAACCAATGTCAATTTGAAGCTATATGATTCCCTGTCAAGTTTGGTCACAATTATATCGATATTGTCCTCCCAATAAAGTGATATTGATTATAGTTAGTACTAGTAGTAGTAGGCTACCCATTGTTGTGGACAGACAAGTTGTGGACAAGTTCTAGTCAGTGTTTTACTGTTTGGAGGAGGCAGGATTCATGTACTTTTTGACCAGTTTGTGGCACAAAATATCGTATTCTTTTATTTTCAGCTACAGATATCGTGATATATCGTTGACGGAATCTCTCGAGGGCCTAATATGGCCACAGATATGGTACGGTGAGGTACTATACCCATATCGTCCCTCCCCTCTACTCTCAGGTGGCATTACACCCATATCGTCCCTCCCCTCTACTCTCAGGTGGTATTACACCCATATCGTCCCTCCCCTCTATACTCTCAGGTGGTATTACACCCATATCGTCCCTCCCCTCTACTCTCAGGTGGTATTACACCCATATCGTCCCTCCCCTCTATACTCTCAGGTGGTATTACACCCATATCGTCCCTCCCCTCTATACTCTCAGGTGGTATTACACCCATATCGTCCCTCCCCTCTATACTCTCAGGTGGTATTACACCCATATCGTCCCTCCCCTCTATACTCTCAGGTGGTATGACACCCATATCGACCCTCCCCTCTATACTCTCAGGTGGTATTACACCCATATCGTCCCTCCCCTCTATACTCTCAGGTGGTATGACACCCATATCGACCCTCCCCTCTATACTCTCAGGTGGTATTACACCCATATCGTCCCTCCCCTCTATACTCAGGTGGTATTACACCCATATCGTCCCTCCCCTCTATACTCAGGTGGTATGACACCCATATCGACCCTCCCCTCTACTCTCAGGTGGTATGACACCCATATCGACCCTCCCCTCTACTCTCAGGTGGTATTACACCCATATCGACCCTCCCCTCTATACTCTCAGGTGGTATGACACCCATATCGACCCTCCCCTCTATACTCTCAGGTGGTATGACACCCATATCGTCCCTCCCCTCTACTCTCAGGTTCTCTCCAAGCTCAACAAACTGGACGAGAAGATCCAGGAACCGTCGGAGCCGCCCGACAACGATGGGAGGTCCAGCGGGGAGACGGTGCCGGGCGCCACTCCTGACCACGCCCACAACAACCACGCCCTGCACCCCGCCAACCCCCCCCACGTGTTCCAGTGCCACACCACGGGCCACAACGTCAAGGTCAGTGTTGATTTCGTGCTGAAAAATGTTCGTCGACTACCTTTTTTTTATTTTTTTACGAAAACTAAATGGAAACTAAAGCTATGATGACTAATACTAAGACTAAAGGGTCCTTGCAGAGCTATGACTAAAACTAAGACTAATAGGTCCTTGCAGAGCTATATGACTAAAACTAAGACTAAAAGGTCCTTGCAGAGCTATGACTAAAACTAAGACTAATAGGTCCTTGCAGACTGGATGCGTTTTTTTCCGGGAAAGAAACACTGCTAAAAGTCATAAAAGCGCAGCAGTGTGCATTAAAAGGATCCCTGGATACTTGCCCTCTATAACTAAAATAAAAAAATAAACACCTTAAATATTTTATTTCGTTCATAAATAGAGAATATTTCACTCAATAGGAACTTCTCCTGTTGCAAGTTGATGATGTCACATGTCCATGTGTGGTCTAGCCTTAAGGATAATATGAGCATCAAAGCAATATTTTAAATACTTTTTATTAGCATACGCATTGCATATATTCCATAGGGCTGGACCACGCCAGACGTAAGTTACAATAATGACGCTTTATGTGTTAAAGGGATTGTGACATTAAAAAAAAGGTTTTGGAATTGTTCTTGTTTTTTTTTAGGTTTTCTAATCTCAATTGCACCCAAAAAACATGAACTTTTAACATTCAGTAGATTTTCTGTGATCTGGGGTTTTCTGGCTCAAACAGGTGCTCTGATTTGCCGGCAGTAAGTGACATCACTTACTGCAAATCCCATATATGTCAATGGGATTTGCCAGCAGATGTCACTGTTTCACTGTGTTGCCTGTTTTCATTGTAGCTCAAAAGGCCCAAAAAACCCCAAAGAAAACTTCAGACCACAGAAAATCCACTGAATGTTTAAAGTTCAGGTTTTTTGGGTGTAATTGAGGTCATAAAACCTAAAATAAAAAATAAAAATAAAAATAAATGAAAATGAATGTCATAAAACCTTTAAGGTGGACACCGGTGGTGGCAGCGGTTCGGGTTCGGGGGGCGAGTGGTGCTGCTCCCCCGACGGGACGACGACGACGGGGAACGGCCACGGCGAGAGCCTGAGGGTGAGGGCTCTGAAGAAGAGCGCGTTCTCGACGCGGCGGTCGTCGCGTTCGCTCAACGAGGAGAACGACGCCTGCACGGAGTCGTCGAAGGCCGCCAGCGTCGCCAACTCGCCCCGGGACTGGAGGACGGTGTCGTACTCGTCCCGTCCTCCGGGGGCGCTGCAGGTGGACGAGGGGACGACGAAGGACAAGGAGCCGTGCAGGGCGGACAGGCACAGGAGTAAAGCCAAAGAGGTAAACGTTTTGTTTTGGCGTCCCTGTAAACAACATATTTTCAGATGGGGGTCAGATGCGGCCAAATACAGATAATTCTGGGCGTCCTTGACGTGAAAAAGGTTGAGCACCGCTGAAACGTTGCATTTTTCCTTGATTTTGCATTTGGCCTTCACGCTTCCGTCAGCAGTTTGTTATGACGATGTTATTGGCTGTTTTCAGCCGGACGATCAGCTGTATGCACTGATCAGCTGTAAAACCCTTTGGTAAACGGTCTCCACCCGGGCAGGTCAGGTTGTGGCCTCCTGGTGGCGCTATAATAGGCCAATGTGAAAAGGGTGCCATTTTTTCTTACGTCTTGGATGGCAATTGGATGATTTGAGGCATTTTGTTACAAAAATGTGTTTTGTTCCAAAAATCCACCTGTTGGTGGCGCTATAATAGGCCAATTAGAAAAGGGTGGGATATATTCCTCAGCCTTGTAGGAGAGTCAGTGAAAGAGTTCACGTAAATTGCACGCTGCGTTCATGATTTGAGGCTTTTTGTTCAAAACGGGCCAATCCTGCAAATTTGAAAGCCAATGTTAGCCAATTAGGATGGAATACGAAATATCGGACAGATCCGTCTTGAACACAACATGACTATAGAGATACTGTGTAACGATTTGCGGGATTTTTGGACAGAATCTGGGGGAGTAATATCCAAAAATGTGTTTTCCAAAAGTCGGCGTCCTGGTGGCGCGATAACAGGCCGTTCTGGAACATTTGGGGCATAGGTTTATCGTTGGCATCTGGGAGTGTGTGTGTGTGTGTAAAGTTTGGTCGGAGTTGTCGTAAATCTGTCTTATATGGCTCTGGGCTGCCGTAGTGAAGTTAGGATAGTGTGTTCTGCTGTCAGCTGTCAAGTGGTACGAACCGGAGGAGAGCTGGGGAGAGAGAGAGAGAGAGAGAGAGAGAGAGAGAGAGAGGAAAAGGGAAACAGCTTGCATCTGAATATAGCTCTGGGAGTTGTGAACACTGTGCTGAGGCAGACTGTATGGAGAGCATGGAGACATGAGGCAGACTGTACCATGGAGAGCATGGAGACATGAATGCTGAGGCAGAGTTCCCTCCCCCCCATTCTCCTCCCGCACTGTTAAACGGCTCGTTAAGACATCAGTCACTCTCGGCAGGTGTTTAGGTGTTCCCGCCCGCTGACCTTTCGCTAAAGGAAAAGCCAAATGGAGTGTGTGTTCATTGAAAAGGGCTGTGTGACCTTTAACCCTGAGTTGTCTTTTGTCGGTGACAACCGCCCCGCCTGTTATTCCACTACGCGTGTATATGTGATCATCCATCTCTCTCTCTCTTCTCTCTCTCTCTCTCTCTCTCTCTCTCTCCCCGCCTTCCATTACCCCCCACCCCCCCAAAACCGGGAGGCATAATCTTCCGTTCCGCTGGTCACGTTAAAGTCTCTGTAGAAGCGTTTATATTCCAAGCGAGATGCTATAGGTCACAAATGAAGACAGAACATCTGCGTTTTGATCAAAACCATGGAGAGCGCCGTAGATTTAGCTCAAAGAGACACTTTAGTCGGGGCCGTAAACAAGGACGTGAACGGCAGTGCGCAGCGCGAAACAGGTCTAGGATCAGCTGAAGAATAACCTAAAGATGTGTATGCACGTACAAGGCCCGCTACGGCAACCAGTGTTGTTATCGTCGACTAAAACTAAGACGAAAAATGTTCGTCGACTACCTTTTGCACTGAAGAAAACGAAATGGAAACTAAATTAAAACTATGCTATCGTGACTAAAACTAAGACTAAATATACTGACAATTTCGTCAACAAATAAAAACTAGACTAAAATGTTAGGAAGGGACTAGTGGACAACAGATCAAGTCATTTTACACTTGGTTGCATGCTGAAAATAGCCGATCTACAAGCTGTACAAGTGTAAAATAAGTCATTATGACGGCAACAAGGCCCGCAAAAATACATTTTAGTCGACTAAATCACCTGTAGATTTAGTCGACTAAAATCTTATGACATTTAGTCGACTAAAACTAGACTAACACTAATACATTCCAGGTGACTAAAATGTGACTAAGACTAAGTGAAAAATATTCAGGAGACTATGACTAAAACTGAAATAGAAATTTGCTGCCAAAAACAACACTGACAGCAATTACCTGCAACCATCATTCCCAATGGCAACTACCTGTAGCGATAATAGTATAACTGCATCGAAAAAGTATATCGAAATGAAAAAAGCAACATTGACTTTGTATCGCATCGTATCGCTTTGCCATGGAAATAATCGGTATCGGATTGTTTTGCTATATGCAAATTCATTGATTGTATCAATGCTACATTTTTGTGTGAGGCATTTAGCAATTTCTAGAAGAAAAATGAAAAAGAGGGGTTTAATTACTTAATTTAAAAAAATGTCAATGTGTTTTAATTAGTTACTGTATCGATTTAAAATCATTGAATCGTACCGTATAGTATCGGCATAATGAACCAATATCGTCCATGTATCGTATATCGTCAACCATGCATCGTGATATGTATCTGACCTGAGATCAGATTCATACGAGGTTTCCACTGGACACACACTGGTCTGATTAACCCATTCTGACCTGAGATCAGATTCTAAAAAATGTCAGTCGTTCTTCGATTTTTACAAAAATAGCAGACCTACAAGCTCGTAGCGCGCCACTCGGTGGCGCGCTATGAGCTTGTAGATCTGCTATTTTTCAATAGCTAAAGCATAACATAATGCTAACACCAAAATGGGTGCCCGCCCAGAATGGGTTAAATTGTTTTGTTATTAGGAGTTAGTTGC
>NC_139699.1:62918051-63013051 GCF_964188405.1 Protomyctophum parallelum
CCATAAAAATGTTGTTTATCCTGCTTATTCGGAAGAAATAACAACGCATGGCAAACGTGAAGAATGTGCAATTATGCACAAACATGTTGCTGCTCCTTGGGAATCAATTTAAAATAATGTAGAAAAAGTGGCTTGTAGCGTAATGAGTTATTATTGTTGAATTATGATCGGCAATTATAGACACACGGCTATGAACGGTTCCCACAGAGTGCAGTGGAATAATTACATATGATAATAATAATTACACATTGCGGTCTTCGTCAGGGCAGGTTAGGTCGAAACATGTTCGCAGCATGCCTTTTTAATTTAATAAAGGCTTTCCTCCTCTTTTTAACTTTGAGTGCCGCGCGGATCGCCTCTTTTTTTCTTTATGCCTTGATCCCGTTTGATCTGTGTGAGCACCTTTTTTATCATCATCGCCTGTTTATATCTAGTATATATATAGTTTTTCTTCTTCTTCTCTAGTTTTGGGTCTGAGGGGCTAAAAGTCATCAAATGGTGGTCCGTGTCTCAAATGCAGAATAAATAATGGGCCTTGACAGAACACTGGAGGCTTATTCATATACTTATTCAACGTCATGTTGTAGAAAACTACAACATGACGTCACTGAGCCCCGGGGGTAAGAGACTCACCCAAACACATCTCTCTGTTTTTACTAAAACTTCAACATGACGTCACTGAGCCGCGGTGGTAAGAGACTCACCGCTCACCAGAACACATCTCTCTTGTTTTTACTAAAACTGCAACATGACGTCACTGAGCCATGGTGGTAAGAGACTCACCGCTCACCAGAACACATCTCTGTTTTTACTAAAACTACAACATGATGTCACTGAGCCGCGGTGGTAAGAGACTCACCGCTCACCAGAACACATCTCTGTTTTTACTAAAACTACAACATGATGTCACTGAGCCGCGGTGGTAAGACTCACCGCTCACCCAAACACATCTCTCTTGTTTTTATTAAAACTACAACATGACGTCACTGAGCCAGGGTGGTAAGAGACTCACCGCTCACCCAAACACATCTCTCTTGTTTTTACTAAAACTACAACAGGACGTCACTGAGCCGCGGTGGTAAGAGACTCACCGCTCACCCAAACACATCTCTCTTGTTTTTATTAAAACTACAACATGACGTCACTGAGCCAGGGTGGTAAGAGACTCACTGCTCACCCAAACACATCTCTCTTGTTTTTATTAAAACTACAACATGACGTCACTGAGCCGCGGTGGTAAGAGACTCACCGCTCACCAGAACACATCTCTGTTTTCACTAAAACTACAACATGATGTCACTGAGCCGCGGTGGTAAGACTCACCTCTCACCCAAACACATCTCTCTTGTTTTTATTAAAACTACAACATGACGTCACTGAGCCAGGGTGGTAAGAGACTCACCGCTCACCCAAACACATCTCTCTTGTTTTTACTAAAACTACAACAGGACGTCACTGAGCCGCGGTGGTAAGAGACTCAACGCTCACCCAAACACATCTCTCTTGTTTTTATTAAAACTACAACATGACGTCACTGAGCCAGGGTGGTAAGAGACTCACTGCTCACCCAAACACATCTCTCTTGTTTTTATTAAAACTACAACATGACGTCACTGAGCCAGGGTGGTAAGAGACTCACCGCGGCGCTCACCCAAACACATCTCTCTTGTTTTTACTAAAACTACAACAGGACGTCACTGAGCCGCGGTGGTAAGAGACTCACCTCTCACCCAAACACATCTCTCTTGTTTTTACTAAAACTACAACAGGACGTCACTGAGCCGAGGTGGTAAGAGACTCACCTCTCACTCTCACCCAAACACATCTCTCTCTTTTTACTAACCACCGTTTTGGTGGTCTGCACCTTATCACTTAGAACCAGACTATGAATAGGCCTTAGGTTGCATCTGTCTTTGTTAGTAGGATGGAAATAAATACACGTTTTGTTTATTTGCCTCCTGGCTGGTATGAGCAAGCCAGATTATATTTTAAAGCAAATCTTCGCTCTGCTATCAGATATTGGCTGCCTTGTGTTTTTCCAAATGAACTGTCGCAACACATGAACAGCGTTTGAGCATTGTGTTTCTCATTTAAAGCTGTGTAATCACAGTGAGTTTATTCCCATATAGTGTCCCAGCTCTTTCACAGAGGGGAAACAAAACACCTGTTTTTTCAGTAGAACACAAACAGAGGACGTACACTGCATAATGCATCATACAGCACAAGCTTTCATCTCTCAGGAGAAATGGGGTTACTGTGTCCGTCTCTAAATCCCAGCGGTGGGAAGTACATTTACTACTAAGTATTGCACTCAAGTACAATAGAGGCATTTTGTATTTACAATTTACAATACTTTTACCTCTACTCCACTATACATCTCAGATGAGTCAGATCCAAATATTGAACATTTACTCCACTATGTTATTTTGAAGACTTGAGTTACTATAGTTAAAGGTATATTCAGTGATTTCACTTAATTCAAATATAATTAATTTTTTTGTTTTGTTGTGATAATCCTCCCTACTATAGAGTGTGCTGGCCATATAAGGAGTTCCTCCCTGTCCCCAGTTAACCCCTGGGGGTCAAAAAACCTTAGGTTTCGTTTTTGACTCTCTATCCTGATTGGACGAAAGCCAAAAACAAAACCTAAGGTTTTTTTAGTGAAATCACTGAATATACCTTTAATTATTTTTGCGCCAGGTCCGGACCCCGCCGCTAGGGGACAAAACTCCTTCTCCTAAAGTGGACGCTGACGGTGGAACTGGGATTTATGGTAACAGCTATAGCCGCAATGAAATAGTTCATTTGTAGATTTTGATTAGGCCTATTATTACAAACCATGCATTAATGTCTTCAGACCTATACATTTAAATACCCTTTGAAAATAGCATTGCAAACGCGATGCATTGTGAGCTTGTAGATCTGCTATTTTCAAATGATTCTGAACTGATACATTTTGAAACCTTGTCAGCATTTTCTGCATAGTGTGTACTTTCTCAAGTGGATTCTGAATCCTGAACTGGTACTTGTAGTAACAAGAGTATTTTTACTCAGGGATGGGGGTCGTCCGCGTTCAAATATATACATCAACGTGGGGCTCCTTGGTGGAGAAAAGTTTCAGAATCTAATCACTGCTCTATAATCCCCCTTCTCTATGCTCTATATCCTCTCTTCAGGAGCGGATAGAGCGCCTGTACGGCGAGGTCCCCCACCGGCCGCCCAAGCCCCCCAAGGACGTACCCTCGTCCTCCTCGTCCTCCTACCTGATAGAGCAGGTGTTCTCGCCCCACCCCTACAACACCCCCAACGCCGCCAAGGCCCCCCCCGGCCCCCACCACGTGAAGGGCAGCCCGCTGTACACCGACCTGCGGCTCAGCGGCCTGGCCGAGGCCAAGCGGGGGGGCGCCGGTCAGCCCTCCTGGACCATCGACGAGTACAAGCGAAACTCTGGAGGAGAGAAGGCCAAGCAGCTCAGCGCCATGGAGCTGCAGGTATATACCCGTCTGTCTGTCTGTCTGTCTGTCTGTCTGTCTGTCTGTCTGTCTGTCTGTCTGTCTGTCTGTCTGTCTGTCTGTCTGTCTGTCTGTCTGTCTGTCTGTCTGTCTGTCTGTCTGTCTGTCTGTCTGTCTGTCTGTCTGTCTGTCTGTCTGTCTGTCTGTCTGTCTGTCTGTCTTGTCTGTCTGTCTGTCTGTCGACTGACGTCACAATACAGAACCATAAGTGTCAATGCTGCAATGTAGAAATACTCTGTTTCATCAGTATCGAGTATATTTCAGCATCAAAATGTGCTTAAAGTACACAAAAGTACAAGCACACATTAATGCATAAACAGTTAGGCCACTACCAAGGGACACGGGTGAAACTGTGTGTTCTGACCTGAGATCAGATTCATACGAGGTTTTCCACTGGACACACACTGGTCTGATTAACCCCATTCTGACCTGAGATCAGATTCTAAAAATGTCAGTCGTTCTTAGATTTTTCAAAAATGGCAGACCTACAAGCTCGTAGCGCGCCACTCGGTGGCGCGCTATGAGCTTGTAGATCTGCTATTTTTCAATAGCTAAAGCATAACATGATGCTAACACCAAAATGGGTACCCGTTCAGAATGGGTTAACAAGGTTCTATACCTACGTGGAGCCTGTGTATAGAGGCCTCTCTGTCTTACCTGTCCCAAGGCAAAGCATATACTACAGAATTTACATAGTAGGTAGGGGCTGTCACGATTCTGCCTAATCCACGATTCGATTCAACCTTCGATTTGTCTGCTCTCTCTGCTGACTGCACGCAATGATACACTTGGGCCCCTTTTCCACCGGTTGGTTCCCAATGGGAACCGGTTCAGTTCTTTTTGGTTTTTAGTCCATGAGCCAGAGCTCCAAAATTGAAACGTTAATTATGAATTGAGTGGGCAAAACCATACCTATATTAGATTGTTATCACCGTGAAACTTCCCCAATTGAGTACTTACATGAAGATGATCTATTGTATTAAAAAAAATACATTTTTAAATATGCAAATGAGGAATGTAGGAAAATATGCAAAATAATCGAAAATATGAAAAATCTACTACTGTGGAAGGGTTATCATGTATTAATTTACTTGTATTGATCCTATAAACAATTTAATATAGGGTATAGTTTGCCCACCAATTTTGGAGCTCTGGCTCATGGACTAAAAACCAAAAAGAACTGAACCGGTTCCCATTGGGAACCAACCGGTGGAAAAGGGGTCTTGGTGCACCGTTGTGTATCCGGTCCGACTGGCTGAAACACGTCCCGTGAGAAACGTTCCGGGGTGAAAAAAACAGACGGACGTGTGCAGCATGCAATGAAATATCGCGAGTCGGCTCGTGATTTCGATACACTGTATGGAACGTCAATTTCGATTCGATTTCGATACGTATCAAGAATCGTGACAGCCTTAATAGTAGGAGAACATAAACTGAAGTAAAACATAAGGTCAAGGTTTGCTCTGGGGGATACTCAAAAAGGTAGACAAAATATAAGGATGCAGGGACTACAAACAAACTGAAATGAGATGAACTGGTTGAGAGAGTGAGCTCAGGTGGAAGGAACTGAGCCTTTTATACTGTAGGCAGCAGGTAATGGTGATCGGATGAGGGTGGAGTCAGGTAACAGGCTGATTGACAGATGAGGTGACTGGACTTCAAACCTGCAAAGGATGACAGAGTGGAGGCAAGGAGAGACAGGGGAGGAATACACAGAGCAACCCTATACACTACGTGGCACGTATAACAACCCTGGAAAACATATAGGCTACGGTTCTAGGCGGGCATGCATGACAAATTAAATCCTACGGTTACTACGGTTCCGGCTCCGTGGTTAAGTACGACACTTGAGTAAATGTACTTATAGTTACTTTACGCACGCCACTGCTGCAGCTTGTGTAGACTGCTGACATCACAACACAGAGAGGGGTGGAGGGGAAGCCTGGCTCTGTCTGCATCCTTCAAGTATTACAAGGCAAGCCAGTGTTGCTTACTTGCATGAAATGTGTATTTGTGTGTACGCGCGTCCTTGTTCCCCTGTGAGACTGTGTGTGTGCGCGTGCATGCGCGTGTGCATCCTTCCCTTGTTCCCCTGTCAGAGTGTGGATGCTTTGCTTTGTTTTTCTGCGGACTCAGGTTTTTTTTCCACCACCAACGGGGCTGTTGTTTTGACACATGCCTTCTTTTCTCGCTTCCGTTGTTGTTCGCCAGAATATTAGATTTTGACGCGGTGTGACGGACAAGACGTATCGTCACGTTACGTTAGCCTGCCTGGAGACTGTAGTATCATTATATATATATATATATATATATATATATATATATATATATATATCCACACACACTGTAGTATCATTATATATATATATATATATGACTGTAGTATGATTATATCCAGTGTAAAAAGAAGGAGGAATCAGTGTATTTTTTAATGACTATCAGCGGCTGTATTGATTTCCAGCTTGGGTGTGAAAGGTTGAGAATCAAGCTTTCAAATGATTTGTATGTAGCTCTGGCTCTAGGACTAATTGTTAGGCTTGAATTGAAGATGGCAGCAACTCCACCTCCAATTTGACCATTGTCTCTGGGTATATGTGCATTGGTGTGACTTGGTGGGGTGGCTGTATTTAAACTGACATATTCTTGCTCACCCAGTCACGTTTCAGTCAGACAAAATAGATCAAGACAATTGTCTGATATGATTTAATTTACTAATGTTCCTTTTTTGCGTAGATCTCTAATATTTAGAAATCCACATTTGATATTTGTATTTTGTGGTACTACTGTATTGGTTTTGATTTGTATCAAGTTTGTATGTACAGCTCCTATTTCCTTTAGTTTTTGTTTGTGCAGCCTATATGGTTTGTTCAGCCTGTACAGAGACTGTATAGTTTGTATAGTTCTGATTTGTAGGACAGGTGGGGTAGGCGGCTGCACTGGAGGAAGCACAGAGAGCTGTGTAGGACTGCAACTCTGCTTCCTGGTCCCAACTCTGGGACTCTCTACATAATGTATCTATAAAATCGTCCATGTTTCTAGAGATGAGCTTTGCACCGTCCCAAGTTGGATGTATGCCGTCTCTCTCTATCAGACCAGTATTCCCCTCAAAGGTTTTATAATGATTTATAAAGCTGGACACCACCATTTATATATCTGGACACCACCTTAGACAACCAGCGGTTGAGTTGGCGCATACGGCCAAACATGTCATCATTAATCATGTTTGGCAGGGGACCAGAGAAAATTACGGAGTACGACATTGTCTTTGCGTATGTGCAAACTGACTCAATATTCATCTTCGTAAGCTCAGATTTCCGAAGTCGAGTGTCGTTGCCCCCGCAATGAATTACAATCCTATCATAGCGATTACATTTACTTTTAGCAATAAGTTTCAGATTTGATTCGATGTCGCCCGCTCTGGCCCCGGGGATGCATTTGACTATAGTTCCTGGAGTCTTTCATTTCACGTTTCTCATTATAGAACTACCGATAACCAGAGTTGTGTTCTTAATGACACGCTGCCGCTTGCGTTGCGGGCCATCAAGTGGAACTGAAATCTCAGACTCAACGGGTATAGCAGTGAGTGGGGAAAAGCTGTTTGAAACGTGAAGTGGTTGGTGTCCCGTGTGCTTTTGTTTACTTCCACGCTTTCGACCAGTAGCAGCCACCTTGGCCCAGCCGTCCTGGGAGCCCAGACCAGCCGGCGATGGCGATGAAATGCCCCTCAATCGTGAATGGTGGTGGGCTCCCCGTGGTTGTGTGTGAGCTCGGGCTAAGCTAACGTTTGCACCGCTAGCTAGGATTGCTTCCAACTCGCTGAGCCTCTCCTCCAGCACCGCAAACACACTGCACTTGTTACACACGTCCGAAGCAGCAAAGGCGTCAGGGCTGTAACTGTATACATATTGCATACGGCGCAGGAGAGAGGGCTAGAGCGAGAGGGAAGCCCTCCGGGAGGGAAGGGGTGGTGTTGGCGGAAAGCCATCACAATCGCCCGGCTGAGCCGACAGAAGGGGACGGTCGCCCCGCCAAACAACCAACCCGAGTAGCGATAGGATCGCCACAGAGTAAGATAGTTAACAGTGACAGTGTGTGTCTGAATCACAGCAGCGCAATACAAAAATGTTTGGTGTTTGTCCCGTTCGTGCTGCTGACAACAACACAGCCGTCAGACACATAGAGTATTAAAAGGATAGAGACTAAACTGGCGCGAAGCTCCGCCCCCTCCGCTATTCATGTCAGTGGAAGTTGCTCAGTGGCGTTTTGAAGCACCCGGAAGGCTGCCGGAAGTACCGTCTATTTCCGCATTTTTTCGCTGATTCAGCATTTGGACACCAAATTTTGGTGTCCAAATCTTAGAGTATATATATTTATAGAGAAGGCACCCAGAGGAAATCTTGAGGCGAAATGGACATAGTGGCCGAATGAAGGTATTGCAGCCTGGCCCCAAACACATGAACGCGCTGTCCGTTGACTATCATTGTACACGTTCACGACGGACGACGCTCGTGCGCGTTCAACGGCAGCGCGTTCATGTGTTTGGGGCCACTCACCATTGCAATCCGTCCCAGAATGCACTCTGTTCCTACCCGGAAGGAGGAGTGAATCCGCCTCATGCGCTTTTGAGCAACTCAATGCAAGTGGATGGGAGGAGAACCCGGGTGTCTTCTCTGTATATATACTCTATGGTCCAAATGCGGAAGTGTAGCTGGGCTTTAACATTGAGCGCTCGGTTGCACGGGGTTTCCTCGTCAAGAATCCACAGGTCCGCCTGCAGTCCTTCCTCTTACCACTAGGGCCCAGCGCTTCAACATTGGAGTGCATAGCTGGCCCCTTGGTCAGACAGCATACAGGCAACACAGGAAATGACGCAACAGGCTTACCGTCTGCGAAATGGGTCCGACGGTTGATCTGCTCACTGTTGGCTGATCCAATCCAAACCTCGATGATATATATACAAAGACTGTTACTGTGGACGACACACTGATAAATCATTACACTTGTTTACAACAGGGTCCACCATTTTAAATTCATCAGAACATTTAGAGACGTACAAATATATAACAAAAAACTGGAAATCATCATATATTTGTTTTCCTTTTTACAAAAGGAAAAAATATATATACAGTAAAGGGAAAAGGGGGTGGGTGGGGACTTTATTTACAGTTTGGAATTGCAGCCGTCCGTAGGTGCCCTTTGAGAGAGGTTTTGAAGGAGTCAAGGGATTCTCATGTCTTAGTGATTGTTGGTAGTGCGTTCCACATTTTGGTGGCATAGGAGCGAAAATAATTTAGTCCCTTAATTGTTTGAACCGAATCTGGGTTGCACATCCCTCTGGTGTTGTGGGTGTGGACTTCGTTGACATTGAGGAAGTATATAGACAGGTACATGGGTATCTTAGTGAAGTATTTAGACAGGTACATGGTATCTTAGTGAAGTATATAGACAGGTACATGGGTATCTTAGTGAAGTATTTAGACCGGTACATGGGTATCTTAGTGAAGTATTTAGACCGGTACATGGGTTTCTTAGTGAAGTATTTAGACAGGTACATGGGTATCTTAGTGAAGTATTTAGACCGGTACATGGGTTTCTTAGTGAAGTATTTAGACCGGTACATGGGTTTCTTAGTGAAGTATTTAGACAGGTACATGGGTATCTTGGTGAAGTATTTAGACAGGTACATGGGTTTCTTAGTGAAGTATTTAGACAGGTACATGGGTATCTTAGTGAAGTATTTAGACCGGTACATGGGTATCTTAGTGAAGTATTTAGACCGGTACATGGGTATCTTAGTGAAGTATTTAGACCGGTACATGGGTTTCTTAGTGAAGTATTTAGACAGGTACATGGGTATCTTGGTGAAGTATTTAGACAGGTACATGGGTTTCTTAGTGAAGTATTTAGACAGGTACATGGGTATCTTGGTGAAGTATTTAGACAGGTACATGGGTATCTTAGTGAAGTATTTAGACAGGTACATGGGTATCTTAGTGAAGTATTTAGACAGGTACATGGGTATCTTAGTGAAGTATTTAGACCGGTACATGGGTTTCTTAGTGAAGTATTTAGACAGGTACATGGGTATCTTGGTGAAGTATTTAGACAGGTACATGGGTTTCTTAGTGAAGTATTTAGACAGGTACATGGGTATCTTGGTGAAGTATTTAGACAGGTACATGGGTATCTTAGTGAAGTAGTTAGACAGGTACATGGGTTTCTTAGTGAAGTATTTAGACAGGTACATGGGTTTCTTAGTGAAGTATTTAGACAGGTACATGGGTATCTTAGTGAAGTATTTAGACAGGTACATGGGCATCTTAGTGAAGTATTTAGACAGGTACATCGGTATCTTAGTGAAGTATTTAGACCGGTACATGGGCATCTTAGTGAAGTATTTAGACAGGTACATGGGTATCTTAGTGAAGTATTTAGACCGGTACATGGGTATCTTAGTGAAGTATTTAGACAGGTACATGGTATCTTGGTGAAGTATTTAGACCGGTACATGGGCATCTTAGTGAAGTATTTAGACCGGTACATGGGCATCTTAGTGAAGTATTTAGACAGGTACATGGTATCTTGGTGAAGTATTTAGACAGGTACATGGTATCTTGGTGAAGTATTTAGACAGTATCTTAGTGAAGTATATAGACAAGTACATGGGTATCTTAGTGAAGTATTTAGACAGGTACATGGGTATCTTGGTGAAGTATTTAGACAGGTACATGGGTATCTTAGTGAAGTATTTAGACCGGTACATGGGCATCTTAGTGAAGTATTTAGACAGGTACATGGGTATCTTAGTGAAGTATTTAGACAGGTACATGGTATCTTGGTGAAGTATTTAGACCGGTACATGGGCATCTTAGTGAAGTATTTAGACCGGTACATGGGCATCTTAGTGAAGTATTTAGACAGGTACATGGTATCTTGGTGAAGTATTTAGACAGGTACATGGTATCTTGGTGAAGTATTTAGACAGTATCTTAGTGAAGTATATAGACAAGTACATGGGTATCTTAGTGAAGTATTTAGACAGGTACATGGGTATCTTGGTGAAGTATTTAGACAGGTACATGGGTTTCTTAGTGAAGTATTTAGACAGGTACATGGGTTTCTTAGTGAAGTATTTAGACAGGTACATGGGTTTCTTAGTGAAGTATTTAGACAGGTACATGGGTATCTTAGTGAAGTATTTAGACCGGTACATGGGCATCTTAGTGAAGTATTTAGACAGGTACATGGTATCTTAGTGAAGTATTTAGACAGGTACATGGTATCTTAGTGGTACGGTATACTTGACCTTTGGTTGGCTTCACTGGACCCGAGGGAACGGACGCGAGGTCCTGCAGAGCTATAGGAAGGAGTCAGGTTATCGAATGAGGTTCCAGAACATCGCAGAGCTATAGCTGCAGCTAGGAGGGAGACAGATTATTGAGTGCCTTATTTAGGTGGTGCAGCAGGGTTTTCTAGTGGCTTCTATGTCGACAAAATAAAAAGGTGTAGAAAGTGTGTATAGAAGATGTTATTGCCTGCATCCAGACTTTAGTATCATATTCCAGAGTACACATTCAATAAAGTCTGTACAGGTTATTAGTCACATGGGTGTCCCGTGTGTGCGGCTTGGTGTGTGTGTGCGTGCGCACGTATACGCATGTGCGCGCGCGTGTGTGTGTGTGTGTGTGTGTACGATGCTACAGTACGTGCAGAGACATGGGAGGAAAGTGGGTCTGTAACGCTTTGATGCAGCCAGAGTTCTGTATTATTGATGTTTGCTGTGTGGCCTTCACCACGCTGCCAAGAGAGACTTACAGATCAGATCAAGTCACATTTCTCACCACCAGCCTCTTTCCAACATGGCAGAGAGAATGGGTTGTTATACGTTCAGCCACATTTTAGTCATCTGAAAGTTTTAGTTTTGGTGTAGTTTTTTTGTCGAATAAATGTCATTTGATTTTAGTCGACTAAATCTACAGTTGGTTTTGTCGACAAAAGATTATTTTGGCGGCGCCTTGAAGTCGTCATAATAGCTGATTTTACACTTCGTTTCAAGAGCAACACCTGAGCGCAACAAAACAACTTGTAAAAATGACTTGTCTTTTAGTTCTACTGGATCTCTCACTATTCCCTCGCTGACATTTTAGTCTAAGTTTATTTGTTGACAAAATTGTCAACAAATAAACTTAGTCTTTGTTCATTGAGACACTTCAGCTCAGATTGACCATGAACCATTTATTGCAAAGCTATTGCATGTTAGTATGGCGGTGTGGCTCTGCTCATGTGATATCAGATGTGATCAGATTATCTGTGTACCGAGACACAGGTCTGATATCAACGACCCTCCAGAGCCAAAGATACAATACTCCATGAACAACAATACACAGTAATGACACATCAACACGTGATTCAACACAATGCATCTCAACACGTGATTCAACACAATGCATCTACACAATCGCAAACAATACAATAATATCCCATAACCCCTGGACTAAGAACTACAGGGAGGAGTCACGCGGACGCCGCACAAGCTGCTTGACAGCTCAGCATGGAAAAAGAGTAGTGAGGTGAGGCTGCTTAAGTAGGCCGCCTGAATTGGTTTTAGGTTTAGGTTTATTTATTTAGCACAAAGAATAGACAATAACATATCGAAGAAACAAAAATACAATGCAAGGAAAGGAAGAAGCCATCTGGCTTATTTGGAATCCTTTCCTGTATGGAAGAGGTCATTGATTTAAACAGATTAAAAGTCCATTAAGAACAATTCAAAAGTCTACAAGTTGGCAAAGGGGGGGCAGCTGTCCAATAAAGAAATAAAAACACAGACTGCACAAAAAAGGGAAATAAATTGTGGGAATGAGGGCGTGGCCTGGAGAGGCAGCTGATGAACTAACGCTATAAGCTTGATTTTTAGTCATCATAACTTTGTTTTTGTTTAGTTTTCGTTTAGTTTTCCACAGTGAAAAAAGGGTAGTCGACGAACATTTTTAATCATCGTTTTAGTCACTGAAATGAACACGTAACTTTATTATCGGTGCAATCAATCAATGTCTGACAGACAGCCATTACTGGCTAATAGGCTGACACTGCTGGGGCGTCCCGTTACCTTTGGTCTTCTGTAAAAATCACCCTGACGTGCTCATAACGTGCTCACTTAATGCAAATGAAATAACTTCAAATCAAGCCTTTTTTTTTGCGAGGTGAATCGGTCTGCATTCAGGGTACTCTCTGATTGGCTGAGTGAGGACAAAAATTGAGGACAGAAAAGTGAGGACGCCAAAAGTGATTGACCGGAATGTGACGCTGTATGATCATATACAATTTACAATTTACAATTTAGGCATTTAGCAGACGCTCTTAATCCAGAGCGACTTACATTTAGGCAAGAACAAAAGCATGGGAATACATCACATAAAAGCATTTATCATGAAACATGCGTAAGCTAAGAAGGTAACAGTGGAATATCTATATGATGAAACTATACATACACTATACATAATAAACTATACATATTCACTACTATGCTATACATATGTACTATGGCGTGCTATGACTATATACAATACAATTATAGTGCTGTCTACATAACATGCTATAAGTCTAAGTCAAATGCTATCTAAGCCAACAGAAATTCTATCTAAGGGGTTAGGGTAAGTGCTATGGGCCATATAGCGCCCCTCACTTCACACGAGTGCGATTTATTAACTCTATGGTCAGCCCCATTGTAAATGACGTAACACCACCGAGCTAGCATGGTAATTAACTGCACGGTCAGTGACGTGCATTAATTCCCCATGCACACATTCTTAGTATAGCCAGTGATGCAAGACACGCCAGACCAGCTTCTCAGGAATCACTAAACAACACACCCTGCTGGTGAATGGGTCACCTTCAGAGTCATTGATTTCAGATGTTCTGATCGATGATCAATACTGAGAGAGTATACGTATAGGTCCACACCATGGAGAGGAACAACCTGCTGGTGATCAATACAGAGTACGTCCACACCAGGAGAGTCAGGAACAGCAATCAGGCTATAACCTTGGGCTGCTGTCCTGTCCCCAGAGACACAGGATTAGACTCTGACTGCACTGCACGCCACGGGGTGAGTGGGTGCATATACGCTGGACCGCTGCCTGGCAGGCAGGCAGGAAGGCAGGCAGGGAGGCAGGCAGGAAGGCAGGCAGGCAGGCAGGGTTCCATTCGTTTGGCACGATGTAGACAATAGCATTATGTACAGGCTCCAAACGCATCACATCACGATGCATTGTGCGTGAGCTTGTATAGATCGGCTGTTTTCACTATCTGTTGTAGAGTATATACGGGGCTTAAGAGCCTATGCGGAGCTGCGTGTTTCTCCCGAGCTCTAATCTAACTCTGTCATCGCCAGTCATACACCAATAATACAGAAATAAATTGGTGTGGTAGACAAAAATCAATAACAGCTGCTTAATTGTGCGTTACTGCGATGTTGGTCCAGCACATCAATCTTCTCCTACTGCGCTCCAGTGACCTCAGTATTGCAGCGCAGCCACTCACTCATAAACACACTTGGGATTCGTTTTGAGGGGACATTAACTTGTTGACTATTAACAACCTTGACAAGACCGTAGTGGACAGTTTACAGTTTTATGGCTGCTACATGCAGTACAGTATAGTGGACAGTCACAGTTTTATGGCTGCTACATGCAGTACAGTAGTGGAAGATTACAGTTTTATGGGCGCTACATGTATACGAGGGGAGCTGTTCTCAGTCTCCAATAATAATAATAACTTGGATTTATATATAGCGCCTTTCAAGAAACCCAAGGACGCTTTTCAAGACAAAAAACTAAAAACTAAACTAGTTGCCAAAAGCCAGAGTGAACAAATAAATGTCTCTTCAGTGCAGTCTTGAAAGAGTTCAATGTAGGAGTCTGGCGGATCTCCAAGGGGAGAGAGTTCCAGAGGGCAGGGGCTGCCACGTAGAAGGCTCTATCGCCGAGAGTCCGCAGCCAGTGCGGTGCACTGGGGCCCAGCGCCCCCTAGGGGCCCATGAGGGGAAGGGAAAAAAAAGAAAAGAAACAGCTGACGGGCCGCTGTTTTGTGAATACACACACACACATACACACAAGCAGAAGGGGCAGCTATAGCTGAGCTATGGGAACAGGAGGAAGACATGGAACCTGGTGTCTAGCAAGGCGCTAGGCACAGCTCATTGGTCAGTAGCCTACTCTTCATAGGCATGCAGCAGAGCCAATCACTATGCAGTATCGTATCTTAGCAACTATTTCACCACGCTCCGGTCCACAACATTGCAAAAACAAATGGATGCTGTTGACATCTACCTCACAGTTAAAGTTCTAGTAGTGAGATAGAACTAAAAAAATAAGAAAAACGAAGTGCAGAGCTGAGTGGGAAAAAGATTCGGTGGATTTTTATGAAACAAAAGCTTTGCAGTTTGAAAGTGGACTCAAGCTTTCCCTACAGCTTCCATGTTGGTGAGTTTAATGTCGTTTAATACAAGCAGATGCAAATTGATGGTTTATGGCAAGTCACTTTATATCATTATAATAAATCTAGAGTTGCAAATTGCAAAGTCTGTGCTGTCATGTGCCAGTTAGCCCTGACAGGGACACATATAGTGGCAGCATCATTTACTGATGTTTGCACTGCGTTAATGTTATATCTCACCATACCTGTCACTGCAGCGAGTGCAGAGCGCTCATTCTCCAAGCTCAAGTTGTTAAAGACTTATATTTAAGGAGCAGCATGGGACAAGAGACTCAGTGGATTGGCTACACTTTCTATTGAGAACTGCAGAGCGAGGGCTTTGCTGACTTTGCTGAGTACAAGGCCCGTAAGGTGACCTTCTAATGAGGGAGTACTCTGGTAACAGCCACATCCATTCCATTCATTAATGCTGTGGTTTTGTAAGGCATATAATGAACTGTGTTTTTCTTGATGGTTATGGACATTCTGTGAAAGTGGAATATATCATCTTTGTACAAGCTTTGTTAGTGTATAATGCTATATTTGAATGTTTGATAGTTTGGAGACATCAGGCTGTGGTAGTTTTGTTTTTGAGCCCAAGTCAGGGCAGGTTGTTTGTCACCTTCTAATGAGTGAGTACTCTGGCAACAGCCACATCCATTCCATGCTGTGGTTTTGTAAGGCATATAATGAGCTGTGTTATTTTTTTTTTATGTTTGATAGTTTGGAGACATCAGGCTGTGGTAGTTTTGTTTTTGAGCCCAGGTCAGGACAGGTTGTTTATTGATGATTATATGGACACTGAGCTTGGCAGCTGGTGCTGTCTGCATGTGGTGCTGAAAGGCTGGTTTAAATGATTGATTGAAATATTTTTTTGTTTGCAGAATTACAGTACATTTCAAGCACAAACTCAATACAAAGACTGTTAACTGTGAGTGGACAAGTTTACTCATTGCTGTACCATATGTTTTGCTACATGCTTTTGTTCTTGATTATTGTAAGTCGCTCTGGATTAAGAGCGTCTGCTAAATGCCTAAATTGTAAATTGTATGTTCTCATGCCAATAAAGCCCCTTTGAATTTAATTTAATAATTTAATTTTGTGGCCGGTCACCTCACCTGTAATGTTAGTCTATACCTGTCCTATTGTGTGAGCGTGTGTGTGTGTGTGTGTGTGTGTGTGTGTGTGTGTGTTTGTGTGTGTGTGTGTGTGTGTGTGTGTGTGTGTGTGTGTGTGTGTGTGTGTGCATGGGCGCGCGCACGCACACTTGTTCATGGCGGTGGTGGGGGGCCTACAAAATATTCTCGCACCGGGGCCCACCATGAGCTCACTATGCCACTGGATCCAGCCGGGAGGAGATGAAAGCATGGATTAGGGTCTCTGCAGCAGAGTCTGGGAGTGAGGGGCGGAGTCTGGAAATGTTTTTGAGGTGGAAGAAGGCAGATTTAGTGACAGATTTGATGGGGGATTGAAAGGAGAGGGTAGAGTCCAGGATGACACCCAGGTTGCGGACTTCAGGGGATGGAGAGATGGAACAGCCATCCACCTGGAGAAGAAAATGTCCAATCTTCTCAAGTTGCGTCTTGGGACCCATGACCATGAGCTAGTTTTTTTTGCTGTTGAGTTTGAGGAGGTTGGTGAGCAGACTCTTTATTTTCAGTGTGTGTCTTGTCCTTATTGTCCTTGGCTTGGAGTCGAGTGTGACACTGTGATTTTACACTGTGTCGAGTGTGACAGATACACTGTGATTTGACACTGGTCAAGTGTGACAGATACACAGATTTTACACTGTGATTTTACACTGTGATTTTACACTGTGACGAGTGTGACAGATACACTGTGATTTTACACTGTGATTTTACACTGTGTCGAGTGTGACAGATACACTGATTTTACACCGTGTCGAGTTTGACAGATGTGAATCTTCCTCGTCTCACAGGGACGATAATTATGGGAAGAAAAACAGGACCTATAACATAAAAATAAACTTTTTCAATTTTGTTTGTGTTTTTTTTAGCTTTCCTATCCCCACAAATTTGCAATTTTGAACAATCAGGATTTCTCTTCATATAGGGGCTTTTATGGAAATTGCTCTCAGAAACGGCTCAACTGATCTGATTTCCTCCCTCTCTTCAGTCTTCAGTTCCAAATTTGCATTTCCACTTTGTTTACAATGTCCGCCATTGTTGAGTTTCCAAGCTGGCATGGCATGAAAACAAGCCTGGGTTTATCTAGCATCAGTACTGCTAGATACTGTACATGACTCAATATTAAATAAGTTGCATATCAGCACCCCCACCACCTCAGGACATTGTGGTACTGGACCGCTTGCGTCCACTTTATGAGAATCGGTTTCCTCCCCGCTGTAGCCCCATGCAAACACTCACTGTAACCATTGGCTATCATTAGCGCACAGCCGCACACTGTTTACCTGTCGCCAGAAACGGGAGCGATGCGAAACAAAGTCACAAATGACATCCGAACTTTGAATGGCTGCCGAGTTATGGAGGTTTGAAAATCCTGCTTTGAACCGAGGTAAATGGAGAGGAGTTGTAACGCTCCATAGATGGTGGTGACAAAGGCGTCGCATATAGCAACCGGATCAATGTTAAAAGCTGCTGTGGGGCTCAACCACTATATACGGGGGGGAGGGCGGGGGGTAACCTGGCTGATAACGTACCATAGCTGGGTGTATGAATATATTCGTACTTCGCAGTAAAATAATTAATCAGAGTGACAGGACAACAGTGTAGGGCGTAAGTGCTTAGGGTTGACGACAGAGTGCAGCAACTTGCAATGGGCCTACGGTAGATTTGCTACACCACCAAGATACCCATGTACCTCTCAAAATACTTCCTTAATGTCAACGAAGTTCACACCCACAACACCAGAGGGAGTTCAACAAACTACGTGCAACCCAGATTCGGCTCAAATTACATTTATTTCGCTCCTATGCCACAAAAATGTGGAACTCCCTACCAACAGCCATTAAGAAATGTGAATCCATTGACTCCTTCAAAACCGCTCAAAGAGCCGTTCCCCCCCCCCCACCCCTTCTTCCACATACTGTAGGCCCTACATTTTTCCCCCTATTTTTGAGTGGTGCACCCACTCCTATCCACACTTTTCCTGGGCTGTGTGTGCTCCAGTTCCTGTCGATTTGATCCAATGGAAGCCAATGAAACTGGTCAGATGACCAATGATATCCAATGAAATCAACAGGAACTGGAGCACACACAGCCCAGGAAAAGTGTGGATAGACTAGCTATCTGTCCTCCTCACTACTTCATAGACTTTCCCGGGGAAGCAGAGAAACCTACGGCGCTCGGTAAGACAAGCCCATATTCCCTCTCATAAATAGCACGTAGTATGACAAGATAGTAATTGTTGTTTTCTCACCTCACAGGACGCTCTACTCAGTAGAGCGTCAGTGAAAACTGTTGGGCTCTGAGGCTATGGCACAACTCCCCCCTCCTAATCCCCCACCAGTGAGCTAATAATGAGGAATATGTTAAACTCACCTGTTGTCTGAGGAGAGATCCCGACACTGACCCTGTTGTAAACAAGTCTCAGTGCTCGTTCACAAAGTAGTTTTTGTATTGACCTGTGCTTTTGTTTGAAATGTACCCATTCTGCATACTGTGAAATAATGAATGAATACCCATTCTACATAATGTGAAATAATGAAATGTACCCATTCTGCATACTGTGGAAATAATGAAATGTACCCATTCTACATACTGTGGAAATAATGAAATGTACCCATTCTTCATACTGTGAAATAAAAAACTTCAAATCAAAACAAAACGTTTCGAACACACCTTAGTAGCCTACAATACAAGCATAGTTGTAGGGAAAAAAAGTAAAGCTATACTTCATGTGTTTTCTCAGTGCAGTGTGTATGTTGGCGTTTTTCCTTCGTTTGAATCAGTCTATCCAACAGTCTCTCTTCACCTTTTCGGCGTGTTTGAAATGTGTGAATCAGTTTGTTTTATTTTATTTAGGACTGAGACCAGATTCTACAAATATCTTCTAAATCAAGGCAGTTGTTCTCCGAGAATTTCATATCAAGGACCACAAAAAATATATGAAATTGGCCGCCGACCCCCATCTGAAAATATCTTGTTCCAGGGACCCCCGCCAGAAGCAAAGATTTGTGCCACATTTTCACGATTTTTCAAAAATAGCTCATCTACAAGCTCGTAGTGCTATTATTCAACAGCTAAAGTACAACATAATGTTTAAAACACCAAAAGGGGTACCCGGCCTGAATTGGTTAAAATATCGATACCACATTACTCCCGTGCAGAATTGTCCCTGCCGAGGGGCTATAAGAACCGGTTGAAAACAGAATCAATCTTTGCTGTTGCAATATTTCAGCCACAGCTCCTCCTCGCTGGAATCAATGGATCTTGACTTATTTTCTCTCTCTCTTTTGTAATCTTTTTCCTTTTAAAATTGCTGAGCTCCAAAACACACTGGTCTTTCCCTGGTCTTCTCTTTCTATGGAGCGAGGTTAGAAGAAAGCACGCATTGTGAGCTTGTAGATCTGCTATTTATATTTAAAAGATTATTATTATACATTTCATCCTGGAGAATACATACCCAGCCGATCGCTAGTAATAATGATAATATATATATATTTTTTTTAAATTCAGACTCCAGAGTCGCTGAACGCCACCCACCTGGAGTACTGGATGGAGGACGTGTACACGCCGGGCTACGATTCGCTGCTCAAGAGGAAGGAGGCGGAGTTCCGCCGGGCCAAGGCGTGCAAGATCGGAGCGCTGATTGCGGCGGCGACGTGCACCGTGATCCTCGTCATCGTCGTGCCCATATGCACCATGAAGTCATGATGACGTCATAGTGACATCACCACCATACGCACCATGAGTCATGATGATGTCATAGTGACATCACCACCATACGCACCATGGAGTCATGATGATGTCGTAGTGACATCACCACTATACGCACCATGAAGTCATGATGATGTCATAGTGACATCACCTCCATACGCACCATGAAGTCATGATGATTTCATAGTGACATCACCACCATACGCACCATGAAGTCATGATGTCATAGTTATCATGACCATACACACCATGAAGTCATGATGTCAGAGTGGCATCATGACCATACGCACCATGAAGTCATGATGTCATAGTTATCACGACCATACACACCATGAAGTCATGATGTCATAGTTATCACGACCATACACACCATGAAGTCATGATGTCATAGTGGCATCATGACCATACGCACCATGAAGTCATGATGGTTTCGTAGTGACATCACGACTATATGTGTCATGAGAGGACCATACGCGCCATGAAGTCATGAGTGATTGTTGTACTACCAGACTCAGAGCCAGTGACCACGTAGGATGCAGCCACACTGTCGCGGCAGAAAGCGCAGAGAGCAGGCATCTCTTCCTGTTTTTTTTAATGACGGTAGTGCGGGTTTACCCTTGGAGCGGGGTTGAACAGTTTACCATTGGAGCGGGGTGTAACAGTTTACCCTTGGAGCGGGGTGGAACAGTTTACCCTTGGAGCGGGGTGGAACAGTTTACCCTTGGAGCGGGGTGTAACAGTTTACCCTTGGAGCGGGGTGGAACAGTTTACCCTTGGAGCGGGGTGGAACAGTTTACCCTTGGAGCGGGGTGGAACAGTTTACCCTTGGAGCGGGGTGGAACAGTTTACCCTTGGAGCGGGGTGGAACAGTTTACCCTTGGAGCGGGGTGGAACAGTTTACCCTTGGAGCGGGGTGGAACAGTTTACCCTTGGAGCGGGGTGGAACAGTTTACCCTTGGAGCGGGGGTGGAACAGTTTACCCTTGGAGCGGGGTGGAACAGTTTACCCTTGGAGCGGGGTGGAACAGTTTACCCTTGGAGCGGGGTGGAACAGTTTACCCTTGGAGCGGGGTGGAACAGTTTACCCTTGGAGCGGGGTGGAACAGTTTACCCTTGGAGCGGGGTGGAACAGTTTACCCTTGGAGCGGGGTGGAACAGTTTACCCTTGGAGCGGGGTGGAACAGTTTACCCTTGGAGCGGGGGTGGAACAGTTTACCCTTGGAGCGGGGTGGAACAGTTTACCCTTGGAGCGGGGTGGAACAGTTTACCCTTGGAGCGGGGGTGGAACAGTTTACCCTTGGAGCGGGGTGGAACAGTTTACCCTTGGAGCGGGGGTGGAACAGTTTCTGACAATTTTAAAGGTTTCATGACATCCAATTATTTATTGTTTCTATTTCCTTCTTTTTTTCAATGTTTTCTGGCCTCAATTATACCCCCCAACCCCACCCCCCCTCCCCCACCCCAACTCCCCCACCCCCACAGGACAGGCGGAGCAGAGGCGATGATTGGGGGGGGGGCGAAATCTCTCAACAGCGACACTTGCAGGCAAATTGTTCTTTTTCCAGGCCGGAGAGAGAGAGAGAGAGAGAGAGAGAGGGGGGACTCACTGGAGTGGATCTTTCAGTTAAAACATTTTAACACATGTCTGAAGGACCACAATAAAGACTTTTAATGTTTTGTAAATGCATCGTGTCACCACGAGGAGTTTGAATGTTGCCATTCAGAAGTTTTCTTCTTTATTTTTATTTTGTGTTTCCAGTGGGGTCTATTATACTTCTGGTGGTTATGTTGGGTGTATTCATGGTTATAGTGTACAATATAAATGAATTCAGAAAGTACAAAATAATGTCGTTTTGAAATTATAGTCTATGGTATTGTTATAAAATGTTGAGACGTTGAATCATTTGATTTTTCTTAACTGTTATAACGTAAACAGTAAATGGTTGACAACTGGTTTACTTATTTTCTAGACAGTTTAATGATATTTTTTTATTTTTTTTGTATAATTACTGTACAATGTATTTTGATGAAGTTATTTTTTGATGACTTATCTGGTCGAATGTCAGTTAAAACTGGGATTTATCTTTTATCATTATCAAAAGTTTCAAGTATAAAGGGACATGTGCAACACATCTTTTTCTAAATAGAAATATATACTGAACTTTAGTTGAAATAGTCAAATGTCGGTAGATTGCAAGAAACAAAACAATTATGACTACAAGCTGAATGTATTGATGTTATTCATGATTTATTATATTGTGATTATTTTAGTTTAGCAGCTCTAGTCTCACATAGCCAGACAAGTATTCCACAATCTCCTAATGCTATAGTGTAGAGTCTGGAACTACACCTCCTGAATGTTATATAGAGTCTGGAACTACACCTCCTGAATGTTATATAGAGTCTGGAACTACACCTCCTGAATGTTATATAGAGTCTGGAACTACACCTCCTGAATGTTATATAGAGTCTGGAACTACACCTACTGAATGCTATATAGAGTCTGGAACTACACCTCCTGAATGTTATATATAGTCTGGAACTACACCTCCTGAATGTTATATAGAGTCTGGAACTACACCTCCTGAATGTTATATAGAGTCTGGAACTACACCTCCTGAATGTTATATAGAGTCTGGAACTACACCTCCTGAATGTTATATATAGTCTGGAACTACACCTCCTGAATGTTATATAGAGTCTGGAACTACACCTCCTGAATGTTATATAGTCTGGAACTACACCTCCTGAATGTTATATAGAGTCTGGAACTACACCTCCTGAATGTTATATAGAGTCTGGAACTACACCTCCTGAATGTTATATAGAGTCTGGAACTACACCTCCTGAATGTTATATAGTCTGGAACTACACCTCCTGAATGTTATATAGAGTCTGGAACTACACCTCCTGAATGTTATATAGTCTGGAACTACACCTCCTGAATGTTATATAGAGTCTGGAACTACACCTCCTGAATGTTATATAGAGTCTGGAACTACACCTCCTGAATGTTATATAGAGTCTGGAACTACACCTCCTGAATGTTATAGAGTCTGGAACTACACCTCCTGAATGTTATATAGAGTCTGGAACTGGTCTCCTGAATGTTATATATAGAGTCTGGAACTACACCTCCCAAAAGAGTAATCTCTTTGTCATTTCTGTTGACAAAATATATTTTAAATACGATTTATATTTATATTAAGATTAATTTGTGCGACTGTAAAGATGAAACGGAAGTGAGGAGGAGGCTTTACTTCCGCTTTATATTTTACTCATGATAGAACTTCCGTGGCTGAAGCATTTATACAATTTTACTCATGATCAGAGCTTCCGTTGCTCCAGACCGTATGACGGAAGCATTTATATTTGACTCATGATCAGAGCTTCCGTTATTCCAGACTGTATGACGGAATCATTTATATTGTACTCATGATCAGAGCTTCCGTTGCTCCAGACCGTATGACGGAAGCATTTATATTTGACTCATGATCAGAGCTTCCGTTGCTCCAGACTGTATGACAGAAGCATTTATATTTGACTCATGATCAGAGCTTCCGTTGCTCCAGACTGTATGACGGAAGCATTTATATTTGACTCATGATCAGAGCTTCCGTTATTCCAGACTGTATGACGGAATCATTTATATTGTACTCATGATCAGAGCTTCCGTTGCTCCAGACTGTATGACGGAAGCATTTATATTTTACTCCTGATCAGAGCTTCCGTTGCTCCAGACTGTATGACGGAAGCATTTATATTTTACTCACGATCAGAGCTTCCATTGCTCAGTCCAGACTGTATGATGGAAGCATTTTGAACATTGCGAGAGGCAGCGGTCCGGCCACGTGAGACTAGAGCAGCTCTGACTTGAATGTTACCGCCCTCCCATTTTCTCCTGAACCAGTCATGATACATACCTGCTGCTGCTTTCTCCCTGAAATAGAGGTTGTGATCTCTGACTTGTTGTGTTTGTTGATTTGCAAATTATACTTGAAGGGGGGGACTGGGGGACGGGACTCAGCACTGTTGATCTGTGGTGTTAAGTAACTAAGTCCTTTTACTTAAATACAATTTTGAGGTATTTGTACTTTACTGGAATATTAGTTTTAGTTTTACTGCTACTCCATCTCAGAGGCAAATATAGTTATATGCAGTGTAGTATACTTTTACTACACTGCATTTTTTTTAAACTTTTGTTATACTAGTTACTTTGATTATTATTTCAAAACATATATATCAAACACGTCAGCCCTATATACGTACATGTTCACCATTTGAAAATAGCAGATCACAATGTGTTGCGATGCGACGCATTGTGAGCTTCTAGATCGGCTATTTTCTAAATATTTGTATACATTTGAAAACTTTAAATGGCAGTCAAATATGAAATGAAATAAACAGTAATATAGTGACATCACACTATCAGCCCCTCCCCTAACCCCTCCCCCTTTATCATACAACTACAGCTGTGGGTGCAGGCTTCAGTTCAGGTGGATCACCACCACCCACCGGGCAAACCAGGCATAATTAATTAACTGCATGGTGGGCGTGTCCACATAAAAGCATGATTTTAACAAATACTGTACACTTTTTGGAAAAAGGTTCTTCCTCCTTATATTATAATAATACCTGATGATCATGTTTTAGGGTGGACAAAATCGTGGCACTCCATCTTTAAGAAAAACATTTGAGTACTTTTTACACATGGACTGCTATTGATCGACAGGGTCAGCCTGACCTGGTTATAAAGACCCTAAGATGTTCCCACACGTCCTGGGCCTCAAGGGTGCGTGCGTGCGTGCTTGCGTGTATAAACAAACATTATAACGCTATTTTGACCGCGCTCGGACAGACACGTACAGGCAGGACACATAGCTACGTGGCTGCACTACTCAAAAAAAAGAAAAAAAAGCCCCCACCGGGAGGACATACTGTTGTATCCTACTACTGGCTCACCTGCCAGTGAGGAGCCCCCACCGGGAGGACATACTGTTGTATCCTATACTGACTCACCTGCCAGTGAGGAGCCCCCACCGGGAGGACATACTGTTGTATCCTATACTGACTCACCTGCCAGTGAGGAGCCCCCACCGGGAGGACATACTGTTGTATCCTATACTGACTCACCTGCCAGTGAGGAGCCCCCACCGGGAGGACATACTGTTGTATCCTATACTGACTCACCTGCCAGTGAGGAGCCCCCACCGGGAGGACATACTGTTGTATCCTATACTGACTCACCTGCCAGTGAGGAGCCCCCACCGGGAGGACATACTGTTGTATCCTATACTGACTCACCTGCCAGTGAGGATTCCTCACCGGGAGGACGTACTGTTGTTTCCTACTGACGCACCTGCCAGTGAGGAGCCCTCACCGGGAGGACATAGAGCCTTCGCCCCCCGTCCCCCCAGGAGTTTGCGCAATGACCAGTATCAATAACATTCATTAGGCATCGGTCTGTTATAGAACTGATCGGTCATTATTACAGAATAACACACCGCCGAATGCAACGACTGACCAATCATAATCAAGCATTCCACCAAGCCGTGTAATTAAATGGTTTAATTAATTAGGACATGCAAAGCTACGACATCAAACCAATGAATGTCTCTGTAGTGTTGTGTTTTATGAATGAAGTTAATTCCTCATTAAGGGACTCATGAAATCATCCGTACTGTTCTAAGGTTGATTCTTCATTCTAAAAGGAGGACTGCCTTAAAATAGACTGGAGAACTAGGCTAAATGCATTGCTTTTCAGGCCAGCCAGCCGCGATGTCTACTTTAGGTTTGCTGAAACACACTTCACACGCTGGCTGCCAGTGCCGAATCAACCCCTTCGAGGGCCCTGGAGCGATACACCAAATCAAAAGGCCCCCGTGCACACGCGCTTCATGTGTGCGTATAACACAATCAAGAACGGCACTTCTTGCGTTTGTGCGGCCAGTGAATGAACGCAGTGCCCTCCCACCGAGAGGAGACTCCTCCCATCGGGAGGAGACTCCTCCCACCGGGAGGAGACGCAGACTTTCTGGACGTTCTGGTTGAGAAACTGTTGGACGACCAAAAACACTATAGCAGGTGTTCCTGTGCTGCGTTACATCGAAACCAGTGACCTATGAATACGGTTTTGACGGAAGCAACAGCTGTAACTATATGGAGCACAGGGCCATGCAAGCTGCGGGCCCAGGAGCACAGGGCCCGCCAGGTCCCAGGTAAGTTCCATTGTTAATCCGGGCCTGCATGCTGCCCAATGTTCCTGCTAGCCTACTTATGTTGACAACTTAAAGTAGGACACAGAAGAGAAACCACAGCAAGTGAAGTGAAGTGACTGCTGTAGACAAGTGTTTTATTTTATTTTTAATGCTGGATTGCGTTTCGGGCCAGTGTTCTTGACAGAAAATTGTGATGTAGTAAAGGTAAATCTATAGTATTTTTCTTTTCTAGTTTTAGTTGACTAAATACCACAAGTTTCGGCAACAATAAGCCTTCTTCAGGGTGCGAGCGTATAAAATGACTCCACTAGTCCCTCCTTAACTTTTTAGTCAAATTTTGGTTGACGAAATCGTCAATATATTTAGTCGACGGAAACTAAAAAGTAAAGTGTTTTGGAATGCTGTATTGCGTTTCAGGCTTCGGCAATTTTTGTTTACTATGCTGAAATCATACATGTCTGGATGGATGCTCCAGCAGGTAAATCATACATGTCTGGATGCATCCTCCCTACAGCCTCCAGGTAGCCTATACATGTCTGCATGGATGCTCCAGCCTCCAGGTAAATCTTTGTCAATTAAGCCACAACTACGACAAAACTGCTCCGAATTCCTTTTTGCCTTTCAATCATGCATTTTCAACGAGATTGACAGAACCTCTTTTCTCACGCCGAAAAGGCAATCACGAAACCCACTTATCTCCTCCTCCTCCTCCTCCGGAAAGAAAGGGCTTCTCTAATCTCCATCTCTCTGCTCTCTCCCTCTCTCACACGCCAAATCAACCCCTTCCAGGGCCCTGGAGCAATACACCAAATCAAAAGGCACGCGTGCACGCATGCTTCACGTAACACAATCAAGGACGGCACTTCTTGCGTTTGCGCGGCCAGTGATTGAACACAGTGCCCTCCCAACCGAGAGGAGACTCCTCCTCTCAATTTACAGGAAACCGGTGGGTGGAAATCCGTGTTGATTTTGACAGAAAATTGTTTAGAAAAAATATTTTTAGTCTTATCTCTCTCTCTTTTTTTTCTTTTTTTTTTACTGCACTGTTTTGTAACACATGTTTCACCCAGTGCCAATTGACACAGGGAGAACACGTAAACTCCACACAGAAAGGCCCTTTCACCAACCCCATACCCATGGTATGGACACCGATGTGAACTCCACACAGAAAGGCCCTGAAGTATATATTTTATGCCATACAGAGGAGAAAATGTGCACGGCAAACAGACGAGATGAAGTTCCATGATGTTTATTCAGAGTACAGCACAGCGGTAAAGCATAGCATAAGCTCACGCCGCAGCCAGCAGGGTGGCTGACGTCTCCCATGTAGGCTTTTGCCCAACTGACCAAATTATCGTATTCTATAGGTCACTATACTTAAGCACTTTACATTGGCGTGGGGTGTCGACATTTATTGCATATCATTAGTGGCAAAGTCTTTGATCAACCAGTCTGTCCCTTCAGGTCAACAAACTCCTTTGTTATGCCAATAACCACCGGAATTCGGCTCCAGGATATATCACCCTGAGAAGGCCGACACCCACGTAGGTGCTAATCACCAAAAATAGGTCTACTGTCTGTAGTAAATTACACAAGGCACAACTCTAGAACACAAGAGCATGTAATATTGCAGAATTATGGAATCTCATATTCATCAGCCCTTTCACCAACCCCATACCCATGGTATGGACACTGATGTGAACTCCACACAGAAAGGCCCTTTCACCAACCCCACCCAGGGTATGGACACTGATGTGAACTCCACACAGAAAGGCCCTTTCACCAACCCCACCCAGGGTATGGACACTCAAAGTCAAAGTCACTTTGATTTTGACTTTGAGCATCATGTGGTTAACCACCATTTTCACATTATTCCAGAGACATTTCAACACGCTGTAAACCAAATAGAAACTGGAGCGATGTTTAGTCTAACAAGCAACATTGAAGACATCGTTTAGAGGTCTGTTTTTTCTTTTTTTTTTAAATAAGAAAATAGCGTAGATGACTGTGTGACCATAGCACGTAAAGTGTCTGTCATTACGATGGATGTTAGTGTTCTATTGTCTTGCCATAGTCCATTAGGCTCGTTAATGTTATAATTGTCCATTAAGCTCGTTAAAGTTTTAACCCATTCAGGACGGGAACCCCTTTTGGTGTTTTAAGCATTATGTTATACTTTAGCTATATTGAAAGATCATAAAAAAGTGGCGCAAATTCTCAAAGAATATATATTCTTTCAGAGCGGACATTTTTAATTCAAATCTTCACTTCTGGGGGGGACGGGGGGACGGACAACATATGTTCAGATGGGGGTCTGCCAAATACATATATTTTTGGGGGTCCTTGACATGAAAATGTTTGAGAACGACTGACAGAAACAGGATTTTGAAGGCATGTATAATCGTCCTCAGGTCTAAATGGGTTAATTGCCCAGCCATTAACTTCAGTAATGAGACGTCACCAGAAGTGCTTCCTTAACTTTTTTAGCTCGAGACCCAAAAGAGAAATGTCTCCCCAGGCCCCTCCCTGTCTGAACTGTACATTAAGTTGAGATGAAGAAAATGCCAGCACTCATTATGTCCTTTTACATGACTTTATTTACCTCTGAGACTGAAAACGTTCGCATTTCGGCCTGTCTGGCCTTCCTCAGCGTTTGTGACAAGACAACAGGAAGTGTGGTATTTATGCATGAGTATGAGATAATCAACAGAAATTTAACACAGGTGTCAACCGTTGTCATCTTACATGCAGTATCAATAAGAAGTCTCTATTTATGGTACCAAGACAGGATAAATATCATGTAAGCACAATAGAATAAATAGTAAAATAAGAATAATTAACTGTACATTACACTAATTCTTTAAAACATTTGTTTTCTAATGACATTTCTTTAATGTAATGTGTAACGGTCAGATATTTCTATCACAGTTACTAAAATCACGAGGTAGTAATGATCCTCCTTTATAGATAAAATTGATAAGCTTCAACCATGTAGCATGCAATGTAAAGTTGTAAACCACTGAGTCCAACACAGAAATACGTCTGAGATAAATAGTTTATCTATATGCAAAATAAACTCATTGACAATCAGTTACATAGAATTCATGACAGGTTAAATATTGTCCGTATAATTATGTCCGAACCGCAACGCACCGGGCCTCTCACGCACGCACGCACGCACGCTCACTCTATCGTTATTGTTCGTATCGTTGAAATTAAATAATGAAACTAATGAAATAGCCACGCGTCTCCCTGACGCTCCAACCCGAAATAATAAAGTAATCCAAACGTAGTGATCCCCGAACGTAAACAAATCCAACGGTAAATCCACAGTCCTCCAAACGGACAAGCAGCATTCCTCGCTGGGCACAAACAGTCAGACAAACGAAACTCTCACCGGAGCAGATGACGGTTCCCGGCTGGGTTACTCCTGACAACGGTGAGTTGGTGGCCTTGGCTATATTCCACCGTCAGTGTTGGCAAGTAACTTAAGTAATATATTACTTTCAGTAATATTATTACTTTTCCCCAGTAATATGTAACTTAACTAGTTACTTTCACATTTTGAGTAATAATATTACATTTACTTTTTTCCAAAAGTAATATTATTACTATTTTCACGAGCCTTGGTGGAACTGTGGGTTTGAGTGTTTATTTATAATGGTAGACTGGATAGGGGTCAAGTTGCTTTGCAGACTGCTGATCCGCTCTAGATCTAGACTCTAGAGCGGATACGGAAACGATGCACACTCGTCGGTACGTATGTGTGAAGTATTGGATGCAGAAGGGCGGGCCTTAAACCGTCATTATTGTCCCAAGTTGTGCATACGGAAGAAGCTATAGCCTATTCCACGTCGAAGAAATCTACTTCTAATCTATGTGTACAAATGGATCCATCATCATGTGTACACTATACAGTAGACTTTTTTAGAGTTAAATAAACACTGCAGAATAGGGGAGGGGGACTGCTAATGTTGAAAATACAAAGTAAGACTTTTGGGGACAAAATATGCAATTACTGGGGGCGAGAGAAAAAAGTAATAAGTAAAGTAATAAGTAACTAGTTACTTTTCTCAGGGAGTAATAAGTAGTGTAACTTTATTCCTTTTTTTTAAGTAATAAGTAATAAGTAGTATATTAGTGTTAAAGTAATATTTTGCCAACACTGTCCACCGTATAGCATACAGACAGTTTACACTGCAAACACCATCAGGTCTCACGCACCCTGGGCAAGACCTAAGCTGAAAAGACTATCAGCGGATGTTTTGCGGGATTTTAGCGGAAGTGAAATCGTTGATGCTTTACAAATCAGTTTACATTCTCCGCGAATGAAACAAGTGTTGTGATTGGTCTGGAAAATATCGTATCCGGGGGAAATACATTTGACGGCTGTTCCGGAGGATACAACCAGCCGATAGCTTCTCTGCCTTAGGTTGTGACCAGGCTTTTCTTTTCGCAGATAAGTAAGCCTGGGACCGAGGCTAGGTCTCACGTGGACTCCCTGCTCGTTTGTGTCTCTGTGTCCACAAGTCTCCAGAGCCGGCCACTTCCGTGTGTTTAAATCACGGAAGCGTCACGGCCTGTCAATCAATTAAACTCCTCCCGACATTGACCCTCCAAAACATAAACAAACACAAAACAGATACCTCCCAAAGAAAATAGGACATTACACATAAGGATGGATATAGTGTTCAATGAATATTTTAAGCCATGCTCTTTTAAATGACACTTTAATAAAATAAATCCTTAATGAATATTATGTGGCAGTGCTACAAATGTCTTTTTTCAAAAAATCTTATTTAAAGAAAATGTAAATAATTTTGCTTCTTTACAAAATAATAATGAAAAAGAAAATGTAGGGAACAAAATAATTACCATTCCCTGCCGTGATAATTAGATAGGGAGGGGGGTTGAAATAGACACTAATGCTTTCTAAGGTGTGATTTGGGGCCCTAACCCATTCTGACCTGAGATCAGATTCATACGAGGTTTCCGCTGGACACACACTGGTCCTGATGAACCCATTCTGACCTGAGATCAGATTCTAAAAATGTCGATTTTTCAAAAATAGCAGTCCTACAAGCTCGTATGGCGCGATACGACCCGCGTGACGACCCGCGTGACGTGAGCGGCACTGTTATCACCATACATCACATTCCGTGCTCAGCCAGTCAGCTTGAGCACATTCCGCGCATGCGCGAACACGCACGCACGCACACACACAAACACACACACACACACACACACACACACACACACACACACACACACACACACACACACACAGCCTCAAAATACAACACAGCTCAGTGTTAGAGAACGCTGTAGCAATTTACAATTTAGGCATTTAGCAGACGCTCTTAATCCAGAGTGACTTACATTAAGCAAGAACAAAAAAGCATGGGAATACATCACATAAAAAGCATTCATCATGAAACATGCGTAAGCTAAGAACGTAACAGTGGAATATCTATATAATGAAACTATATTATAAACTATAGACCCCAAGGTAGCCGCAATTAAGTAATAAATATAGCAATATAGTTCAAAGGTTGCACTAATTGGTGTCGTTAAGGCGTGCATGGCAACAGTTTGTGTCTCGTGTGATTTCACACCAGAAGATATAAGATGATGCACCGTGTTGAAAATGACTGTAGAGTAGACGTCGAGAGAGAGAAGAGAGACAGAGAGTCAGACAGACAGACAGACAGACAGATAGAGCAATGTTGTCTTGGACCGTTTCCAAAGCAGGAGGACCAAAGCGAGTCTATCATGCTGCTGTAGCAGTCAGGAACAAACTGTATTCCTTTGGAGGCTACGGTTATGGAAGGACCTTCAACAACATGCAGGGACAGATGGATGTCCATGTCTTCAACACAGTGTCTTTATGCTGGAAAAAGTTACCTCCAGTGGAACCTGGAAGAGGGGACAGTCACCTTGAGGTTCCATCCATGCACGTGGGCCACACAGCTGTGTTGGTTGAAGATACAGTCTACATATGGGAAGGAGAGCCTTACTGCAATGTGCTCTATGCATTTGATGTTGACTCCCACAGATGGTTCCAACCCAGGGTTTCTGGGACTGTTCCAGAGGAGAGGTGCTACCACTCAACCTGTGTGTTTGAGAAGGTCATGTTTATCCATGGAGGATACACCAAGCTGACTAGATACACTAATGACATGTACAAGTTGGACACCAGCACAATGGTCTGGACTTTAATTAACACCAGAGGAACTCCACCTCCTGCTTCATCAGCTCACTCTGCCACCATCATTGGTACCAAGATGTTTGTATTTGGGGGCTTTACAGGTCAGTACTACAACACCATCAGAGTGTTTGACACAGAGACCAACGACTGGCTGAACACACCTTCTGCACAACTTCTACCACAAAGACACTGGTGTCATTCAGCATTTACCTACAATGGAGAGCTGTACATATTTAGAGGCCGGCACTGTAACCAGAACTTCAATGATGTGTGGAAATTCAGTCCAGAGACCTTCTCCTGGAAGAAGGTTGAGCCCAAGGGGAAAGGACCATGTCCAATGTATGGTATGTGCTGTTGCATTGTGGGAGATCGTATCTTCTTATTTGGAGGAAGAAAAGGAGATCAAACTATCTATGATGAGCTGTTCATCTTAGACTTGAGTCCTAGTCTTAAGACGTTATGTAAGCTAGAAGTTATGCAGTACGCTCTGGACCAATCAGAACTCCCACACGACATCAGGTGGGAACTGGCAGCCATGGCAACTAACGACAACAGACAACAACAACAACAACCGAGACCACATTCCAGACGAAGGAACAGCAGAAAGATCAAGAAATGATGGATCAACATCTCATCCCACCTGATGGTGAGCCACCTCTCAGCATCACTTACTGAGATTCAAACCTCAGGAGACTCCTTCTCTCCAGACAGGCTCTCTAACCATTCAGCTAGGCATCAAACAATGACAATTGTTCCGTCCAACACAATGTGGTGGAAACACAAACCTGTGTCTGTATGTTCCAAACTGAATACGGTGGAACTCTCTTTATTTCTATGATTTTTTTTTATTTAAAGGACCAAGCGGTCCTGAAAGGACTTGGTCCTATATTGTTATTGTTAGGGTTTTTTTCCTTCTCCTTTTGCCAAAAAAATTACTGGACAGTAGGACAAAGACGTTTTAATGGAAAACAGTGGATTAAGAACCTCAACACGGATTTTACCTGGAGGTTTAAACATTCCAAAATATTAGACAAGTTGTTTTGATTTTGTACCAAAACTCCACAGCCATATACATGCTAAACACAGCCAACAATCAATGGAAATCAGACTTTAACCCATTCTGACCGGGCACCCATTTTCGTGTCAGCATCATGTCATGCTTTAGCTATTGAAAAATAGCAGATCTACAAGCTCATATCGCGCCACCGAGTGGCGCGATACGAGCTTGTAGGTCTGCTATTTTTGAAAAAATCGAAGAACGACTGACATTTTTAGAATCTGATCTCGGGTCAGAATGGGTTCATCAGACCAGTGTGTGTCCAGTGGAATCCTTCGTATGAATCTGATCTCAGGTCAGAATGGGTTAAATATAGGGGACAAATTAGTACATTCAACACCAAGCCAACCTGGGACACGAAGCAAGAGTGTACAGTGCACTGAAGTCCCCTCAGTCAACCCCCACCACTCTTAAGGCCCTCTCTCTCTCTCTCTCTCTCTCTCACACACACTCACTCACTGCCTTGCTCTCTCCCACAATGTTAATTTTAAGTTAGTAAAGTTACACCTATTTTATGTAAATAACATGGTAAAATGTACAGCATTGGGGGATAAAGGGGAGACACTTTAATTGTGAAGGGACGACAGGATGAGGAAAGGTGTGCTAATTGTCGAGAGTAATGGCTGCGTGTGATATTGAACAGTCAAACTATTTGAATCATCGGCTGAACTATTTGAATTGATCGGCTGTATCAACAAAATAATTATGTCATATAGGTATATGGGGGGCCTCATATTTGGTCTTGAAACGGGCCTCCAGATTCCTGATTGAATTTGAATTTCAAGTGGATCCTGATCCAGAAAAGAAAAACATCCTGATAGCTTTCAGATTCTACAAATGTCTTCTAAATCCTGACTATCAATGTTAGTGCATGGTTCTCAAACTATTTCATGTAAAAAAACCTAAATGCAGCATTTTAAACATGAAGGCCCTGATGTTTAGATGCATTTAAGTACATTTACTCATTAAGTACTGTACTTAAGTCATTTTGAGATATTTGTAATTTACTTGAGTATTTCTAATTTCCAATACTTTTACCTCTACTCCACTACATCTCAGAGGAAAATATTGTACTTTTACTCCACTACATGTAAATGAAAACTTTAGTTACTGGCTATACTTTGGAGATTTCAATTTTGATTACAAAACATACATTAACCACTTCAACCGTATATACATTTCGGCCATTTGAAAATAGCAGATCTACAAGCTCACAATGTGTCGCGATGCGACGCATTGTGAGCTTGTAGATCCACTATTTTCAAAAGATTGTGTACACATTCTGAACACATTCTGCAATATGAGTAGGCTACTTTTACTTTTAGCACTTTAACCCATTCTGAACTGAGATCAGATTCATACGAAGTTTTCCACCGGACACACACTGGTCTGATGAACCCATTCTGACCTGAGATCAGATTCTAAAAATGTCAGTCGTTCTTCGATTTTTCAAAAATAGCAGACCTACAAGCTCGTAGTGTCACGTTCCGTGACATGTTTTGTACTTTCTTGTGTTTCTTGGTTTTTGGTGTTTTACTTTACTGTTTTCCTGTGAATTAGTAGTTTTGTGTTCCTTGTTTCTTATTTCCAGTTAGAGTTGATCTTGTACTGTGTACCTTTTATTTTGTAGTATGGTTTTATGCTTTCCTGTCTGCCCCTGTATTCTGTACCTGCCTTGTCACTGTGATTAGCCTATGTTTTGCACTTGTGTCCTTTTAGTCTTAGCCTATCCCTGTGTAGATTGTCAGTTAGTTTCACCTGTGTCCTGTTACTCCCTGTGTCTATATATACTCCCCTGTTTGTGCAGTTCCTCGTCGGATTATTAGTTATTGTCACAGTTTTCTTGTTGCTCCTGTTTTTGAAGTTATTTCCTAGTGTTTGTTTCCCAGTGTTGCCCTTTTTGGTGTTAATAAACACGTTGAAAGTTTCCTGACTGTCGTCCTGCATTTGGGTCCTACCCTCTCTGGTACCGAACCGTGACACGTAGCGCGCCACTCGGTGGCGCGCTATGAGCTTGTAGATCTGCTATTTTTCAATAGCTAAAGCATAACATGATGCCAACACCAAAATGGGTGCCCGTTCAGAATGGGTTAAGTGCATTTTGATGCCGATGCTTCTGTACTTTTACTTGAGTACATTTTGAATACGGGACTTCTACTTCTACATTGCAGTATTTATACTTTTACTTTAAGTAAAACATTTGAGAACTATGTCCACCACTGCTGAAATGAGCCGTCTGTCCAAACTGCAGTGATGGGAAACACAACTCAAACACCACAATGTACACAAAATAAAAATAAACGGCAAGAAACTAAGGATATAATAATAATAACTCAAATCCATAGCGCTAGACCATAATATGGACATGACATCATCAACTTGTGACAGGAGCAGCTCCTATTCACAAAACGAATGACTAAATATAGCTGCAAGCAGCGATAAGGCGGGACCAAGACAGAAGACAATACGCAATAAGAACTATATGCACAAAAAAAGAGTCATGGGGCTGAGTTGTCGGTACCTGGATTTGAACACACAACCTTGTGGTCTAAAGGTGAGAGCTCGACCAACTGAGCTATCTGGACTGCGGTCAGTTGTTTCATTGTAAACAGTAACATCATTCAGTGTTTTGGTATGTTTTGGGGCATGTTATCCATTTCTACAGTGTGTTTGATGTTCATGTTTTCACGTACAAACTTTCTCTTCAACCGGGATATTACAAACCGGATAGATTACTGTCTGTGGTAGATTAGCAAAAGACGGGGGTTTCACTCAATAGCTGGATTAATTATAGCAACTCTTGCGATGATGTTTCTACTACTCCGTGCATGCTCTCTCTGCACGGAGGGCGCGCTGTCACTATAGCCTGCTCCACTCTGGAGATTATAGCTATCGGACAGCGGCCGGGGAAAGAAGTCCTCGGGATGCCTTTATGCCGTCAGGTGGACTCAGGTGTATATAGGAGCCGGTTGGAGGAGCAAGGTGCGGAGCGGGGCGACCAACGGCGGAGCGTCGGGAATGCTCCCCACCAATGGCTGCGCTGACGGATCTGTATAGGGAGGGAATAGGCAATGGGGCGAGCGCTGCGCCTACAGCCTATATAGGTAACAAGAACTATGCAATTATCTTTTTGTTTGCACTGTGGAATTGTACGTTTTAAAGAGGAATGGGAGGCTCTGAAGCCGTACGTGCCTATTGCTTCTTTTAATTGAATTGAACCCAATAAAAGTGACACCCTGCCTTGTTCTCAAAGAGTGTTCATTACTGCGCACAGTGCACATGGACACGCACGCATACACACGCAAACTCTCTCTCTCTCACACACACACACACACACACACACACACACACACATACACACACACACACACTCTCTCCGTGATAATCGACGATGGGACATTAAACTTTCCCAGAAAACGTCTCTCTCTCTCTCTCTCTCTCTCTCTCTCTCTCTCTACTCTCCCCATCTCCCTGTAAAAGGTAATGTTCAATTTAAATGCAGCGTGCAACGTTATGTCTCTGCAATGCATGCTGGGAATTCTACTGACGTTCCTCTACTCCAGGGGTTCTCAACCTGTGGGCCTGGACCCCCACATGATTTTGAAGGAGGGGAGGGGGTTCCCAGATGACAATGAAAATGACAATTTACCACCAATGACCATTAAGGTCTCTGCAGACTGCTGCCGTTTTTCAGATAAACGGCAAAAAGAAACGCTGACAAAAACCTGAAAAATGCATCAGTCTGCAACGACCTTCACTGCATCAAAGGAGATCAACAAACTACTCCGTAAAAACTGGTCAAACATTGTCACATAATATAAGAAGAGGAAAAACATTTTGAAAATAGGTGATCTACAAGCCTCACGCCGCACAATGCGAGGCACTGTTGTGACAGCTTGTGAGCTTGTAGATCTGCTTTTCACAATATTTATCTGTGCATGGAAACTAGGTCAATGTAATGCCTCAACTCCTACAATTATGGGGGGGACGGTGGCACAGTCGGTAGCACTGTCGCCTCACACCTAGAAAGTCCTGGGCTCGATTTCCACTGGGGACGCCACCGTGGGCGCCGGGGGGCGCGCCCACCCCCCTGCGCCACTAGCGCCCACACCCGAGGCGGGGCATGCATGATGTGTGTGTCTGTCGTGTCCGAGCACGGAAATAGCAATACTTCCGTGCTTTTACCGTAATTTCCGGACTATAAGCCGCGGCTTTTTACCCATGATTTGAACCCTGCGGCTTATACAACGGTGCGGCTAATCTATGGATTTTTACAGCTAACGCAGAGCCATCTCAGGCTCTGAGCTAACGTAGCTGCGGCTTATAGTCCGGTGCGGCTTATAGTCCCGTGCGGCTTGTATATGGGATTTTCCCTAAATTTGGCTGGTGCGGCTTATATTCAGGTGCGGCTTATAGTCCAGAAATTACGGGTACTCAAGTCAGTTTTGAATTCATTTGAATTTTAGAGCAATATTTCTACATTGCTGAGTATTGATACTTAAAAGTAAGAAATGTACACGATGGAAAAGGTTGTGACCTTTCTGGATCATTAAAGGACCTATAACGTAAAATTCTACTTTTTCAATTTCTTTTGTGTTTCTGGGGCTCCCATGTGTGTTTTCTATCCCCCCCAAAAAACAATTTTGAACAATCAGGCTTTCATGTCATATGGGTGTTTTAATGGAAATTGCTCTCAGGAACAGCTCGTCTGATTTTGGCCTCATCTAGTCAAGGCAGGATTTCAGAGAATGTGCTTATTTAAAGTGCTGAAGGCAAATCGTGTTAATTTATGGCATACATGTTTTCTAGGGGTATTAAGGTCTGCTGAATCCAAATCTGATGTATGCCAAACTCAAAAATGGATGCTAAGCCCTCAAAATGGACCATTTAAAGATGGCGGCCACCATTATGCTGAAACATAATATAACGCCTATATTTTTGACTAAACAAGGTAGAAATATAGACTGAAGTGTAATTTTTTATGTTTTCATATATGGGGAATACAATTCAATATTCTGATTTGAAATCAAGTGTGAGGAAATTGCTTAAAATTCATACATATTGTGAAAATTGACATTTATTGGCGAATATTTTTCCAACCAACTTTATGCAATAATTGATGTTCCCAATAAGTATATGTACATAACGTGTACAAGGTAACCAACTCCATAATACTTGTGAAGAAACTGCTTAAAAATAATATTGCATGCCTGTGGTATAAACTGATGGCCTAACTACAATATCTAACAATATCTAACAAATGGCTTGCTGCTTCTCTATGAATGGTCTAGGCCCTTAAGGAGATAACATCAGTCTAATCACCAAAGTTTCCCCATATGTAGCCATGGTTGGACTAAGACAAAAATTTGGCCCAGACATTTTCGCAGAATTTGGCCCAGACTGGCCCACCACAACCAGCGCGCAGATACTCTACTGACTTTTCAGGGGTCGAGGCCCATACAAATACTTGAAATACAAGCCCTTAACACCTCCACATTTAACAGTATACAACATAAATGATACACAACCAACAGACCACTAATTTAACATTTGGCCCAGACCGGCCCACCAGAGGGTCAGCCCACCGGGCACATGCCTGGTATGTCCTGTGGCCAATCCAGGCCTGGATGTAGCCCAGGGCATGCTCTAATGATTTAGGGCACCCAAGTCAGCGACCTTCGGGGTCGCCACAGCAGCCAAATCCAATATGGCCACCACATATAAACGGTGTGGGCTGTAATGTTTAAACCAGATGATCAACATATGCAAACTTGTGTATTTCACATTTTTAGACAATTAGATACATGTTGAAATACTTTTCTTTATGATTGGGTGGACGCCTAATTCGTATATTTCCGAGATGGCAGTTATAGGAAGATTTGTTATACCTAAATCTTCCTATAACACTCTTGGTAAACTTGGTGTATTATGATGATTCAATCTATCTAGACTAGAGCACTTTAATTTGCTTATTATTACCAATACGGTCACTATTCACCAAAATCTATTGTACATTTTCGCCCAGATTGAGTTAAACTCAAAACAAGCAACCTATGCAATTTTCAGATATTGAAACAATAACATAAGTAAGTAAGTAGTTTTGATACAGCTAACATATTAACATTGTTTAGAATTTAAACAATATGTTTAGATCAGACCAGCAATTAATCATTGATACTTTGCCACACGCACACATGCACGCACGTGATTGATGACAACATGTACACCTAATAATGTCTGGTACTTTCTTCTTCTAAGTAACTGTAGAAGCGACTTTTTGGGATTATCAGTGATGAGCTCATGGATGATGACATGTAGGGTTAACTGCTGCTTTGTAACAAGAAAAATGTGCTCTCAAACTAACCTGGATTCAATTTATCTGCACTACAGCTTTGAAACCATCCTGAAAAGGACACAACAATTGTTCTGTACCTGGCCCAATGGCCATAAAGGCATTTGTCTATCAATTGTAGTTCTTGCAATCCACTTATTTGAGACATTAAGCATCACACAGCTGGATTGGCTTTGGCTGCGGAAATAACTACTGGGACATTCCTGTTCATGATATCTGCAATGCTCCTGGTTTCCAAAAGTCACTGGCTTTGCCTCTCTTCCATGTGCTAACAGGCTGTGAATAGGCAGTTTTGGAGGCAACACTGGATCTGACAGGCAACCTACAGTATAGTTGCCCTCACCTTGGAGCCTGTGCAGATCAACTCTGATGTCCAGCGACTCCTTCATCTGCGTCTTCAGCTATCTCGATTCCCCATACAGTACATCTAGCGATTCTAGCCAGTTGTGTTTTCCACATCAACATCTTTCTTTAGCACATCCATGTGGTTGCAGTGGCTAATCCCATCCCCTTGCTATTGTGTCTGCAATCACTCTGCATGGTTGTCATATTCATGATTTCAGTATATGGGACTCTATAACAGTAAGTAGTACAAGTAAGTAGGTCAAAGTGCCTTCTTATCAGAGTCGGAGGTGCCCAGGATCAAAGCCATGGCATAGTCATAGAGGGTATGCACAGGACATCATCATCATACCCGGAAGTTATGCGGGAACGCCTACTGAGTGGGAAAAATAAACACTTTCTGGCCTTGACAGCTCATACCTCCAAACAGAAATCTGATTGCATTAAACAATGTTAAACTCACTTTGCCACTCACTTTATGCATGCACATACTCTATTGTGGTTGAAAGGTGAGTGCTCTACTGAGCATCCAGGCCACCCTCATGTGAGGGTGCCTGCACCAATAATGAGGGTCTAGACGACAACATACAGTATAAGAACATTCCAATGTTTCTAATGCTAAAGAAAAAACATACAAATAGACACAAGTTTGCCAATATAGTGTGAAATGTTAAGGTACAACAAGGTATTTTCATATTGCCACCATCTTGGACATATGCAAATTAGGTGTCCAGACACACCCAATCATAAAGATAAGTATTCCAAAATATTTCTTATCGTCAAACCTCCTGAAATGGACACCAAGCATGTTCTAAATCATTAGAACATGCCCTGGACTACATCTGAGCCAAATATGGTGCTTTTAGACTGATTAGCATGACATATCCCTAAGGGCCTGGACTAAAGAGGACAATTGTCACTATAAATTATATAAAACTGGTTTCTTCACAATTGATCTTAAATCAGAATATTTCATTGTATTCCCCATATATGAAAACATAAAAGAGGACATTTCAGTCTATTTTCTACCATGTTTAGTCAAACATAATGTGTTTTATTATGTTTCAGCATAGTGGTGGCCGCCATCTTTAAATGGTCCATTTTGAGGGCTTAGCATCCATTTTTGAGCTTGGCATACAGCAGATTTGGATTCAGCAGGCCTTAATACCCCTAGAAAACATGTATGCCATAAATTAACACGATTTGCCTTCGGAGTTCATATATTTGGGAAAGTGACCCAGACTAATCGTGATGTCATCAATGTCACCCTACTTTGTATAATTCCTCCTCTTCTTCAGTCTTCAGTTCCAAATTTGCATTTCCACTTTGTTTACAATGTCCACCATTGTTGATTTTCCAAGCTGGCATGGAATGGAAACAAGCCTGGTTTTATCTAGCATCAGTATTATAACGACTCAAATATTAAATAATCTGCATATCAGCACCCTCTCCACCTCAGGACATTGTGGTACTGCAGCTAAAACTGCTTTCAAAGTCCAGAAAGAAATGACAAGGCCTGGTTATATCAGAGTGGTGATTGAGGCTCAAACCATTAGAAATAACTTTGAGGGACATATAGACAATATGATTATTAAATATTAAAAGCAGTTTAAAAATGCATGTTATTTGCCCTTTAAGACGTGGTGCTCGTGACAATTCTTTACTAGCCTCCCCTGAAGACTGTCTTTCTCCTCTACAGCCTCCCTAAAGAACAGTTCTTTATCCAAAAGCTGCAGCTTTCAATCACGGGGATTAAAATGGATTTCTGCGTCCTTGAGATGGATATTCTCATGTCTCCTCGTCCTGTTTTGTATGTAATTGATACTTAACCCATTCTGACCTGAGATCAGATTCATACGGAGGTTTCCACTGGACACACACTGGTCTGACGAACCCATTCTGACCTGAGATCAGATTCTAAAAAATGTCAGTCGTTCTTCGATTTTTTCAAAAATAGCAGACCTACAAGCTCGTAGCGCGCCACTCGGTGGCGCGATATGAGCTTGTAGATCTGCTATTTTTAAATAGCTTAAAGCATAACATGATGCCGACACCAAAATGGGTGCCTGTTCAGAATGGGTTAAGCCTGTTTTGCCTTGTCGGACTGCACAATAAAGAAGTCTGTGTGTCTTGGAGCAACACTTAAATCCTCGTGGTCACGGTCATTTAATTCAACTCATGGTATAATTGCCTCCCTGCTTTGGCAGTTTGGCACTCAGCATCAAGGCTCGGATTGGAGTGGTAAAAGCCCCTGAGACGTAGCAGCATGGCCATGGGGTGTGCTTGTAGGACAAGCTGCCTTGATCACGCTACAGAAACACGCACACAGACACTTTGTTTATTTTTGGACCACAATCCACAAACGAGACGATTCTAAGATGACCCCATAGAGACGTTGAGTGTTTTTTTTATCGACTGTTTGTAATCCCAAACACTGCCTGATGCATGAATGAACAGAATAATTCCACATAATCGTCTAGCCTATATAGCTAAATGCCTAGTGCCTAAGAAGGTCACAAAAAAGGCAAGAAAGTTTGTCAGCCATAACTTTGTCAAAACTAGTCTAATTTGCTTCAGACAAAATGTTCTTTCTATATATAATCCAACCATTTACCTTCATCAACAAAATGGGAATGCGATCACTATGGTTTTGTATTTTGTATAAACACCATTGAACATGAGCAGGTTAATATAAGTATAAGTGTCACAGTTGTCCTGTTTAATGGCGTGGTTTGTTGTTTGCTGCGTTTCCTCCATCAATGATCATGTTTACACCTGATTCCATTTGTCTAATTTGGCTAATCTTTCTGTTAGCGGGATATATCTACATGTACGAAATGTACAAACATTATTTGCAAATTTGTAAAAAGGTTTTTCACAACTCTGAGACAGAAGAACTGATTATTGTTTCACACTGTTTGGCCAAAAGGGATGGGTAAGGCTTCTCATAAGATATCCAAATGAGTTTCAAGCCAACTCAATGAGCAGATCTCAACAAGCCGACTCAATAAGCAGATCTCAACAAGCCGACTCAATAAGCGGATCTCAACAAGCCGACTCAATAAGCAGATCTCAACAAGCCGACTCAATAAGCAGATCTCAACAAGCCGACTCAATAAGCAGATCTCAACAAGCCGACTCAATGAGCAGATCTCAACAAGCCGACTCAATAAGCAGATCTCAACAAGCCGACTCAATAAGCAGATCTCAACAAGCCGACTCAATAAGCAGATCTCAACAAGCCGACTCAATAAGCAGATCTCAACAAGCCGACTCAATAAGCAGATCTCAACAAGCCGACTCAATGAGCAGATCTCAACAAGCCGACTCAATGAGCAGATCTCAACAAGCCGACTCAATAAGCAGATCTCAACAAGCCGACTCAATAAGCGGATCTCAACAAGCCGACTCAATAAGCGGATCTCAACAAGCCGACTCTATAAGCAGATCTCAACAAGCCGACTCAATAAGCAGATCTCAACAAGCCGACTCAATAAGCAGATCTCAACAAGCCGACTCAATAAGCAGATCTCAACAAGCCGACTCAATAAGCAGATCTCAACAAGCCGACTCAATAAGCGGATCTCAACAAGCCGACTCTATAAGCAGATCTCAACAAGCCCGACTCAATAAGCAGATCTCAACAAGCCGACTCAATAAGCAGATCTCAACAAGCCGACTCAATAAGCAGATCTCAACAAGCCGACTCAATAAGCAGATCTCAACAAGCCAACAAGCCCAATTTCCCACTTTGAGGCAAGGTGAGTATCAACTATCAAGTACAGTATCAAGATGCATCTGTCAGATCTTTCATAATTATTCCATTCTGATTGGCGACTATTGGCTACCCGATAGCAAAGGAATTAAAGAATGCCACAAATCATGAAGCGATCTGCCTCGCATTTGAATCACACGTCGAGGGACCTCTAATTTGGCACGGCACCAAAGCGTTCACATTAGCAGGGTTATTGTTACAGGGAACAAAGTCATTTCTGCCGCACTCGCAACGAGGGGAACTCTCTAGAGGCTAATTAAGGCTTTGTCATGATGGCGTTGCTCGCTTCAGGCTGAATTATACTTACTGTGCTGTTAGTCTAAAGTTTTTAAGTTCCACTACAACAACATTGTGGGACAAAGTATAAATAGTACAGGCTTTGATCTCTGGCCAGAGGATCAGACAGTTTGTGGGATCTCTCTCTCTCTCTCTCTCTCTCTCCTTGCCTGCCACCTCCACAGTAAAGCTCAGATGTTTTCCCCATGATTTTGTAAAGGGGGTCATCGACATCAATGTCTGTCTGTGCATGTCTGTACTCCGTCTTGACCGTTATAATGTTCTTATTTTGATCACAGGACCCATTTACTGAATGTCAAGTCTGTCCAGTTTTTCTTCAGAATATATGTGACACTTATTTACTACGACAATAGGCTTTACTGTCAAACTAATACTAGTGGTTCTGAACTGTTTTATTTGCATAACTCTCAGAGTTATGCAAATAAGACCGTACCAAAGCACTCAAATACAGATGTATGTATTTTTACATACATCTCCCTTACGGTGTGTGGGTGCCTGGGTGGGTGGGTGGGTGCTTGATTTGTATCACCTGTGCGCAACCTAACACACACACAAACACACACACACACACATATTAACCGTATATATATGATGATCTTGGGTGTGCCAGTACAGTACAGTGACAGTACAGTAGAGGGTACAGTAGAGGGACCCCCCACACGGTCATTTCTTAAACACTGCGTCAGAATCTGCCTCAGATTTCTTTCAGCGTGTAAATTATTTAGCTGATGTTAAGTTTCATCTCATCACTATTTTCTCACATTTCAAATCTTAACCACTGGAATTCAGATCACAATGTGAATTAAAATCCTACATTTGAATGAATACTTGGTGTGTAGGTAAAAAACATTCAGCGACACAATACAAGGTTTGACGATACGATACATGGACGATATTGTTTCATTATGGGTGATACGATATGATTCAATTATTTGAAATCGATACAGTAACTATTTAGCAAATATATTAAATATGTAAGATAGTGCAGGTTTTTTTAAGGGAAATATGTATTATTATGGATATAAATAAGTAAACACAGTGATTCTCTGGCAAATAGATGGACATTGTATTTGAACACATTATGGACAAACCCACGCCTTGACATGAACACAGAGAATACTGGAATGGAAAAGTAATTAAAGGTATATTCAGTGATTTCACTTAATTCAAATATCACTTATTTTTTTGTTTTGTTGTGATAATCCTCCCTACTATAGAGTGTGCTGACCATATAAGGAGTTCCTCCCTGTCCCCAGTTAACCCCTGGGGGTCAAAAAAACCTTAGGTTTCGTTTTTGACTCTCTATCCTGATTGGACGAAAGGCTGGGTCCCACAGCCAAAAACGAAACCTAAGGTTTGTGAGTGAAATCACTGAATATACCTTTAAACCATCGTTTTCCTTTTTCTTCTTAAAATTGTTAAATACTATGCACAAGTACTACTTAGTATCGATTTGATTGATCATTTCCATTGCAAAACAATACAATATTTGCTGTTTACATATCAATATAATATATATTTTTTTATTAAATTAGAGTTACGCTATCGTTACACCCCCTAATTAATACATATAATTATAGCCTAACATTCTAGTTCTTATACATCCTGATCTCCTTTTCACTGTGAATGATCAACACACCAAATACACGGCACTGCTTCCCGCGTCTTCCATCCTCTCTCCAGGGACTTTGGATAACATGTCCCTGCTGAATTATTCATTGAATTAAATGTGCAGTGTGTAGCCAGAGGAGGACCCCCCCACCACACACACACACACACACACACACGCACACACACACGCACACACACACACACACACACACACACACACACACACTTCAGCGCATGTTGACCAAAATGTCATTTTTGTGTCAGTCTAAAGTCAGACACTATAATTGAAACGAATGGACTCTATTTAGCTCTGCCCGTCTTTAATCCATAAAGCTATAGGGTGGCAGATGAAGAAATTGGAATGAAATGGAAGGGGTTTGAGTTTGAGTGTGTGTGTGTGTGTGTGTGTGTGTGTGTGTGTGTGTGTGTGCGTGTGCGTGTGCGTGTGCGCGTGCGCACGTGTGTGGAGAATGGGTGGTTGCATACTGTGTGGAGGTCCAGGAGCCGAGAGCAGCCATCATAAATCATACAGCTGTACCATGCATTGTACCGGTCGGTCTGTGTTGTGTGGTTACCAATAATAATAATAATATTATTAATAACCTTTGGTCTGAATCACCTCACTACACCACTCACCACCGGATCGATTGCCAACTGGCCCTCTGAACCTCTGTAATCACACATCCTAATAGGATAGGACAGGTCACACTGTACTGGGTTCTGGAGCTTTTAATAAACTGTCATACTGTGAAGAAATGAACCATAATTCTAACCTGACTCCGGCAGAGTGAAGAAGGCTTGCTTCACAGAGTGAAGAAGGCTTGCTTCACAGCTTGAAGAAGGCTTGCTTCACAGAGTGAAGAAGGCTTGCTTCACAGCTTGAAGAAGGCTTGCTTCACAGAGTGAAGAAGGCTTGCTTCACAGAGTGAAGAAGGCTTGCTTCACAGAGTGAAGAAGGCTTGCTTCACAGAGTGAAGAAGGCTTGCTTCACAGAGTGAAGAAGGCTTGCTTCACAGAGTGAAGAAGGCTTGCTTCACTGAGTGAAGAAGGCTTGCTTCACAGAGTGAAGAAGGCTTGCTTCACAGAGTGAAGAAGGCTTGCTTCACAGAGTGAAGAAGGCTTGCTTCACTGAGTGAAGAAGGGTTGCTTCACTGAGTGAAGAAGGCTTGCTTCACAGAGTGAAGAAGGCTTGCTTCACTGAGTGAAGAAGGCTTGCTTCACAGAGTGAAGAAGGCTTGCTTCACAGAGTGAAGAAGGCTTGCTTCACAGAGTGAAGAAGGCTTGCTTCACAGAGTGAAGAAGGCTTGCTTCACAGCTTGAAGAAGGCTTGCTTCACAGAGTGAAGAAGGCTTGCTTCACTGAGTGAAGAAGGGTTGCTTCACAGAGTGAAGAAGGCCTTCACAGATTGAAGAGGCTTGCTTCACACTCGTTTCACAACCAGCTTCCATTTAGGATCTCTGTAGCCCAATCACTGAAGATGCCAGTCCCTTTTTTCCCAAGCTACTTAATGGCAGGTGATTGGATGGGACCGTCTGTCAATCATATTGACGTGTCTACATGATGTAGCTGTGTAGCTGCGCCAGCAAGAAAGTAAACAAACCACACAAACGATAAACGAATGCCTGATAGCCTTAGCTATAACATAACTCTCAGTATTGTGTGAGTATAGGTCATATCTTTGCCTGCTTCCAATAATACAAGATTTTCCAATTTTAATGTGCTGGGGAAAATAAGGAAATACAATTGCAACAGACCCAGACGCCTCTCGATGACGTCACACACGGTCTCCCCAAAGATCCCGCACTTTTTTTTGTTGTTTTTCTTCTTTGTAATTTGGTCCAAAATATTGTGTTTATTGTCATGATTTGTCACGACTCGAGTTGGCTTTGTCTGTGGCGTATAACCGTCTTTAAATAAATACTTTTTGAAATGTCTATGGGATAAAAATGCATTGGGAGTCATTTCCTGGGCCTGGCGTCGTCATGACAGGGGGGCGGGACCGCAACGCTCTATAGAGTGCTATGTAAAAAAAAAATGCTATCTAAGTCTAGCCATGAGAAGAAACTGCTACGAGTCGTTTTATTTCAAGGGCATAGCCAGAAAAACACTACGATGGTGCAAACGATGAAGAAGAAGCTTTAGAGACAGAGATACCATTAAACAAGGAGATTAGACAAGCCGATGGGGGGGGGGGGGGGGGGGGGGGGACAGTGGGGCCAACTTGTAATGAAATGCTATGTGCCACTGTGGCCCATTTCAGCTCAGCAGCGCGAGAGGCATCAGCCATAACACAAAAATGTGTGTGTGTGCGTGTGTGTGTGTGTGTGTGTGCGTGTGTGCGTGTGTGCTGATCGAGGGTAAGAGGTATCGTATAATGCATCCTGCGAGGCATTTCTCCGTATAAACGAGTGCATTCTCATTAGACGCATCCCTCATGTCGACATGTGGGGGTGCGTGCGTGCGTGCGTGCATGCGTGCGTGCGTGCGTGCGTGTGTGCGTGCGTGCGTGCGTGCGTGTGCTACGAGTTTCCCGAGAGTGTGTTTCCTGGTATTGACCAACATGAGTGATAGTGTGCCGTCAGATATTCAGCTGCCTCGGCTCTGTGACTCCTCTGGGCTGCATGCAACTATCAGTCGCATTCACGGACTGACTGATTGACACGTCTGGGAGAATGGTGACATCAGCCATAGATTAACGCATTAAGGCCAGGAGAGCATTTTAGATTAAAAAAAGAAAGCATGATTTTATACTTTGGATAATCAAAAATAGCAGATCTATACAAGCTCATGCTTGTATAGATGCTGTTTTTGAAACATCGTGAAAATGTGTGCAAATCTTATACATTCCTTTGAAGTGAACATTTCTAACTCAAATCTTTTGATTCTGTGGGGTCCCTGGGGGGTCCCTGGCTGGAACACACATGTTTTTTACATGGGGTTCGGCATCCAATTACATACAATTTTGCTTTTCAGAAACATGGGTTTCTCGGGGAAGAATTAGGATTCAGAAGCCATGTGTAAGAAACGGCATCAAGTCAGTTCTCAGTGGGTTAAATAGACTCCCACGAAACACAGCTGCTGACAACGGCAGAAAGGAAAAAAATGGCTGTATCTTATGTTGACGAATATATAACATTTGGAAGGATATAGAGGATTCAGTTTGGTTTGGCACTGTGAGAGCCTGCAGGACAAATGACTGTGTTCAGGACAGGTGTGTTCAGGTGTGATTGTGACAGGTGTGACAGTGTTCAGGACAGGTGTGGCTGTGTAACAGGTGGGAATGTGTTCAGGACAGGTGTGGCTGTGTAACAGGTGTGATTGTGTTCAGGACAGGTGTGGCTGTTGTAATGATCTGAGCAAATCGTATTTGCTTCATGATTATTCATGTCTGTGTCACATTCATCTTTATTGAAGTTCATGTTTAGTAGTTTCTGTGAAGAAGAGAAAAGAAATATAGGCTACTTACTAAGTTTATTGAAAGCAACACTATTTGTGGTTCGCGAATGCTACACTAATTCATTTCATTTTTATAAAAGTAAAACTTTTATTTTAAGAAAAGGAGATGTAATGATCTGAGCAAATCGTATTTGCTTCATGATCATTCACGTCTGTGTCATGTTGATCTGTTTTGATTCAGTTCATAGTTTGACTATAGTAATGCCTAGAACAGACACAGCTTTCCCAGGGTGCTGTCCTATAGCATTCTGCTTCTCCATACTGAGCCCGCCAGAACATGTTGTGCTCCTGATTTGTAACTCGCCACATTATTATTATTCTGAACATAAACGTCTACTCTTTCAAGAACCTTGTCTTATTGAACTTATACCCACAACTTACAAGTGTTTACAGCTGTGTTCAGGTGTGATTGTGTTCAGGACAGGTGTGGCTGTGTTCAGGACAGGTGGGTCTACCAACCAATATGCTAGTGCAATCTACAGCCATGTCTTTCTCGAGTTACATCTCGTCGTTTAAAGGATAAATGTGCCGTGCCGGCGTGCCATCGCAAGTGCAGGGGACCGCATCGGAGATATATGTAGGCTAACCCACCCAGCCAGGCTGCCAGCCCACCACCACCAGTGCCACATGAGGCTGGTTTAGGCTGCACATCATCATACTATAATTCTAACAATGTCTGTGTGTGTGTGTGTGTGTGTGTGTGTGTGTGTGTGTGTGTGTGTGTGTGTGTGTGAGTGTGTGTGTGTCAGAAACAAAGCATTGTCGCATTATCTCCTCATTGCCTGCACCAATCGCTCCCACTTTTCACACAGGCATTGACCATATGAATATGGAGGGCGTAACGAAGCCCTTTTTTTCGATTTGACACATTAATGATTAATAATGAATTAATCAGTGAATAAAAAATGTGACCAGGGCGCAGTATACCCCCCGCGGGGGGCAAATATCTCACAACGGGTAAGGACTAGTTCATATAATTGACAGTTGACAGCCCAGCCACTGCAGCAACTAGCGAGGTAATCTAAATAGATTGTCATAAACGCAGTGGTGGAAAGTAACTAAGTACTTTTACTTAAGTACTGTACTTAAGTACAATTTTGAGGTATTTGTGCTTTACTTGAGTATTTCCAATTTCCAGTACTTTTACTTCTACTCCACTACATCTCAGAGCCAACATTTGTACTTTTACTCCACTACAATTATTTGAAAACTTTAGTTACTTTAGTTACTTTGGCGATTTTAATTTTGATTAGAAAACATACATTAACCACTTCAACCCAATACATTTTGGCCATTTGAAAATAGCCGATCTACAAGCTCACAATGCGTCGCAACGCGACGCATTGTGAGCTTGTAGATCGGCTATTTTCAATAGACTTGTACACATTTTGAACTTGTGAAGTGGGACATTCTGCAATATGAGTACTTTTACTTTTAGTACTTTAAGTACATTTTGATGCCGATACTTTTGCACTTTTACTCAAGTACATTTTCAATTCCGTACTTTTACTTGTAAAGGAGTAGTTCTAAATTGCAGTATTGGTACTTTTACTTAAGTAAAACAATTGAGTACTTTTTCCACCACTGCATAAACGTGCATGGTCACAGTGTCATGAACGGACCACAGTGACAGAGACAGACAGGACAGGAGAGGAGAGGAGAGGAAGAGGGAGAGGGAGAGGGAGAGGAGAGGAGAGGAGAGGAGAGGAGAGGAGAGGAGAGGAGAGGAGAGGAGAGGGAGAGGGAGAGGGAGAGGGAGAGGGAGAGGAGAGGAGAGGAGAGGAGAGGAGAGGAGAGGAGAGGAGAGGAGAGGAGAGGAGAGGAGAGGAGGAAAACAGCAGCGTGTGTGTGTGCGTGCGCGCGCCTATTTGTTATTTAATTCATGGTTCACATGCAGGTTCAGGTTTTAGTTCACTAATATATTGTTGTAGGCTATATTAAATGAATAAATACTTTAATAATTTAATATAGGCTACAACTAACAACACACAGCAGGCGCGTGGATCAAATGATTGACTGGGCAGGGTAGCGCATCCCCGGCCGACAGGTGTGTGTGTGTGTGTGTGTGTGTGTGTGTGTGTGTGTGTGTGTGTGGGTGGGTGTGAGGCGGGCAGCGAGGCGAGAGGAGAAACAGACAGGGTAGGCCTACAGCTTTATTTAATTCATGCAGGTGTTCGTTCTTTATTTATGTGATACAACACACCAGTTGGACTTGCAAGTTGCGCGTGTGTGCGTGCATCTGTGTGTGTGTGTGTGTGTGTGTGTGTGTGTGTGTGTGTGTGTGTGTGTGTGTGTGTGTGTGTGTGTGTGTGTGTGTGTGTGTATGAGAGGGGGTGAGGCGGGCAGCAAGGCAAGCAGGAGTTAACTTTTTTATTTACTTTTTTCGTCATGTAACTATGGTTTCCAAGGTCGTACTGCAGTTGTGCAAGTCACAAAAATGAGGGCGAGGCTTGATTTCATAGGGCGTGCCAGATAGATTTCAGCCGTCACATGTATTAACGTCGGAACGAAATTAAGGAAGGATCAGCTGTTTGCGATAACTTTATATTGTTGTGGACTTAAGATGTGGTGGATTGGAGGCGAGTGAATGATGCCACAACAAGGTTTCCCGGATGGATTTACAGATGTTTACTTTACGTTCAAGCATATGAATTGACAGACAGAACTTGGCACAAATAATGTCGGGTTGGTAAACTCACACTGTGCATATAGTCTTTTGCTTTGTATGGTGTCGGTCCGTATAGTTCTCGGGCAGGGACGGAGGAGGAATCACTCAGACGTCTTTTACACATTGAAAACCGGAACATAACACACTAAACTGGCGGGCCTACCCAGAACCCCCTGAGGCTGAGACCCAATCAGAACACATAGGCTGAATAACTACACACACTGTTGTGTGTGGACCATAGACTGTAAAAAATATGGACAAAGCGTTCCCCGGGTCTAACATGAACGTAAAATGAAGCCTGAAATCCCTTGCATTCTAATGCACTGTAAGTCGCCATCTTTCTAGATCCGTTTTGGCCCAGCTGGCCATTGGCTGGCTCCGTTTTGGCCCAGCTGGCCATTGGCTGGCCCAGACAACGAGGCGGGACTTCCCCCCTTCTTCTCCGTTGGTTTTTATTTTGACTCGAGTGGGTGGGGGATCCCGATCATAGACTGTAACGGTAGCCACGCCCCTCAGAACATACGCGACTTTATGGTCATTTATTTTATAAATGGGACCATAATTTTCCAAAAAGAATATTATGACATTAGAAATGAGACTTTAAACTAGTGACTGGAAGCAATACAATACAGCAAGCCAAAATACATGGGCCTCTATGGAGCTATGGGGCTTTTTGGGTCCAGTCCAGCGCCACAACAGGCCATTATATGAACTACCGATTTCAAATGAGGCTTCACGAAATATCTGGCTGACTGCCCCCCTGGTATAAACCTACACTCGAATTTGGGGCAGATTTGACAAACAATTGATAAATGAGGGCCATTGACTATATCATTGATAAAGTACTACTTCCCTGCATGCAGATCACAACATTCCTGTCTTTTGTTTTCATTGTTTAATTTGCCGTTTTTGATTACTTTTAAGACTTGCTGGGTTTTCCTTGCGGACAGAGTGATGCGGATGACTCTTGCTATAGGGCTTCTGGGAAACTGAGGCTCAATGTTCTATGTTCTATGACTCGTAATGGCCGTGTCCGTGCGCTACTGTTCCTCATTGCACATTTGAGGATGTTAAGATGATTTTAGGATGTTTTTGGACACTATGACAAACGATCACACCATTTTAAAGAGGACTTTCATGAAACGGAGCGCTGATCGTGAACGTGGTGGTTCTTCAAAAGTTAGTGAAAACAAAGGCAGGGAACGTCAGTAATTTAATTAATTTATAACGCAGTCAACATGTTAAAATGATCCCTGGCTAATAAGACAAATTGGTCAACTTATTTCATTGTTGGTTTGGCTTTGATTGTGATATGTTCTTGTTTTATTCCTATTTTATTGTACAGCACCTTGTAACAACTGTTTTGAAAGGCTCTTTATAAATCAAATGACCTTACCTTAACAATATACTTGCCCTCTATAACTAAAAGAAAAAAATAAACACCTTAAATATTTTATTTCTTTCATGAGTAGAAAATCTTTCACTCAATAGGAACTGCTCCTGTCGCAAGTTGATGATATGTCCATGTGTGGTCTAGCCCTATGGAATATATGGAATGCACATGCTAATGAAAAACAACTTAATACTTCCTAAGGATAATAATATGAGCATCAAAGCTATATTTTAAATACTTTTTATTAGCACATGCATTCCATATTCCATAGGGCTGGACCACACATGGACACATGACATCATCGACTTGCGACGGGAGTGGTTCATATTGACTGAAAGATTCTCTTTTTTATGAAATAAATACAATATTTACGGTGTGACTTACTTACTTATACTTATGCCTATCGCTCCTTTTTATGGAGCATAGGCCGTCGACTACAGTTCGCCAGAGTCCTCTATCCTCTATCTATCTACAGAAAGACAGATTTACGGTGTGAGGGCAAGTATAATGTTTTAAGGCATATTTGTCTCATTAGCCAGGGATCCTTTTAACATTCTACAAGCACCTGCTTACTGAACTCTTCACTCTCTGCTCGGTAGCTACATACTAATTCCTACACGGGTTGTGTTTATAACCACGTCCCCGGGCAAGTTAAGTTTACTGAGGTTAAGGTTAGGTTTAGGTTTAGGTATAGTTTTCGTGAGGTTAAGGTTAGGGTTAGGTTTAGGTATAGTTTTCGTGAGGTTAAGGTTAGGGTTAGGTTTAGGTATAGTTTTACTGAGGTTAATTAAGGTTAGGGTTAGGGTTAGGTTTAGGCTGTCAATCACAGTGACTGGCCAATCACAGCGCGTCGACTGCACAACCCGTGTAGGCTTTGGTATGTCGCTGCTCGGTACCATCACAAGCTGAGCATTGATTCTTCTTGTGTGTGTGTGTGTGTGTGTGTGTGTGTGTGTGTGTGTGTGTGTGTGTGTGTGTGTGTGTGTGTGTGTGTGTGTGTGTGTGTGTGTGTGTGTGTGCGTGTCTATGCACGTGCGTGCGTGTGTGCATGTGTGTTTGCGTGTAACACTTTGGGTTGAAACTGGGTCGACGGCAACCCTGGAGAGAGTAGAGAGAGACCGTCAGCGAGAGAGAGAGAGACAGAGAGAGACACAGAGAGAGAGAGAGAGACCGTCAGCGAGGGGGAAAAAAGAAGCAAGTTGGAGCTTTGAAAAATGTGTGAAAGAAGAAGGTCTCTCTCTCATTAAGGCTGGATGTGGTCACATCAAACATGTGGGCCTGGATCTTCACCATTCTGGCTCTACGGGGAGTCAAATAGCATGAGGGGGGGGGGGGGAGAGAGAGAGAGAGAGAGAGAGAGAGAAATTAAATCAGGCCACCCAAAGGGAAACCATCCCATGCCTTTTCCATTAGCCTCCATTACCTCCCTGCTGGTTTGAGATGTTCCCTTTAAAGGGCCACTTCAAACCCTTTTGCAACCAGAGATTATTTCAAGGACACAAGACACACTTTCCTGGGGGTTTTATGTGTAATATTATTTTCTTTTCATTCCTATATTTTAGTCACGCCATATTCATGACCAAAAACATGTCATGAAAATGTGGTCTCACTTCCTTCCTGGACTATACAAAGTCACACATCCATGCAGGTTCCATTTGAACACTCTTGGCTTGAGACCGTCTTATCGCTGATTGCAGCTATATTTTATTTATTTGGTTTTTATTTACTTTTAGTCAGTGAAAGAAGTTAGTCGACACAATCAACAATGGATGGACGGACATATTGAGAGAGAGAGTCGAGGCTGCCAGCACGCCATGAAGGTCACAGGAAGTGTGGGTGAGCTGAAATTAACAATCAGCATGGTTCCTTCCACCTCACCTGGTGTGTGTGTGTGTGTGTGTGTGTGTGCGTGTGTGTGTGTGTGTGTGTGTGTGTGTGTGTGTGTGTGTGTGTGTGTGTGTGTGTGTGTGTGTGTGTGTGTGTGTGTGTGTGTGTGTGTGTGTGTGTGTGTGTGTGTGTGCGTGCGTGGGATAATAGTTGGAAAGTGGAGGGTCTTGTGGAAAGGAGTGATAGGTGACAAGAGAGAGATGAAGAGAGAGATGAGGGATGAACGAGAGAGAGAGAGAGAGAGAGAGAGAGAGAGAGGCAGGGGTGGTTCATGTAGAGGAGGTGTTTATGAAATCACAGCACCAGCAAAGGTCACACCCTCTCTCTCACTGCAGGAAACAGGAGCATGCGTGCGTATACTTGCGTACGTGCGTCGTGCGGGCGCGCATGCGTTGGTGCGTGCATGCGCGTGTGCATACGTTGGTGTGTGTGTGTGTGTGTGTGTCTGTGTGTGACTGCTTTCTAACACTCCAGATTGTGTCAGGTTAATCTGTACTACTTTCCCCACATGGCTGTTTGGCTCTGAGTCACACACACGCACACGCACACGCACACGCACACGCACACGCACACACACACACACACACACACACACACACACACACACACACACACACACACACACACACACACACACACACACACAGTAGGGATACTGAATGACTAATTATGGTACAACACCCAGCATCCTCTTTTTCTCTCTCTCTCTCTCTCTCTCTCTCTCTAGTAAGTCGTGAATGACTTGATGACTCACCAACTTAATTACTGGGTGACAAAATGTATAATTAAAATTATCGGATAATAAATCCATTTATTTAAGGTAGACCGTCATAAATGTTGTCCTCTGGTCCGCGGTGACTCAGAGGTGTTAAGTTTTAACTGGGATTGGATTGCGTATACCTGCCCTAAGGGACAGCGGTGCATGGCCGAACGGTGCCCTTGGACAAGGCATTGAACCCCTACCATGAAATGTTCTATGAGCAGGGCCTGGCTGTAAACAAGTTCTTCAGCTTAGTCCAGTTTGCCTTAACCAAAAATAAAACTACAATTTAATCCTGCCTTTTAATTTGTGCATGTGGCCTTCAGTAACTAGTATTAATTTCGTCAATGTAACATGTTTTGTGAAAGAATATTCAGCACACAGAAATTAAATTTTGGAAAGTACACCCACACACACACATACACAAAATACGTGCGTGTACGCATGCATGCACATATGCGCGTGCACACGCACACACACAAGCACACGGGCCAACAGGAAAGTAATGTTCCATTTGTATGGTTAACAGGACAGACAATCACAGCGGGGGAGCGCCATCCTCTCACTTCTATCATGCCTACATTTATTTTTGGGTTTATGTTTTTTTGACTTGTCATTTACTTTTATGGATATGATTAAGCATTTGTAAACCTTGTTTCTAAACAGGCTATACACGTCTGCATGTTTTATAAGGAGCCAGTTTAGGTAGTTCGAGGCATCTGGTTAGGATGCCTCTCAGGCTTCTCCCTATAGGTCCTCGAGGCACGTCCCACTGGGAGGAGACCCGGGGCAGACCAAGGACCAGAATTATGTAATTATGTATTCTGCCGCTTGCCCAGTTCCCACTTAAGAGTCGCAGTCTCAATGTGTTTTTACTGGTTAAATAAAGGTTAAATAAAACAATATATCTCCACTGGGAGGAGACCCCGGGGCAGACCAAGGACCAGATGGATTATATCTCCACTGGGAGGAGACCCCAGGGCAGACCAAGGACCAGACGGATTATATCTCCACTGGGAGGAGACCCCGGGGCAGACCAAGGGCCAGATGGATTATATCCCCCTCGGTTAGGAGACCCAGGGGCAGACCAAGGACCAGATGGATGATATCTGCACTGGGAGGAGACCCCGTGGCAGACTAAGGACCAGATGGAGGAAATACATCGACTCACTGGCCTTGGAACGTCTCGGGATCCCCCAGGAGGAAGTTACTAATGTTGCTCTGGAGCGGGAAGTCTGGAGCTCTCTGGTGGAGCTGTTTCCCCTGCGACCCGTCTATGGATAAGCGGTTGCAGATGGATGGATGAATGGATGGATGGATGTTTTATAGTGTGTGTCTGCGTGCTTTGCGCACCTGCACGCAAATGCAAGTGTCTTATGGGGCGTCCCCCCTTCTAAAAGTAGCACTATACAACACTGATTAGCGCAATCTGTTTACTGTACCTGTCGCCAGAAACGTTTACATGTCGGGAGCGATGCGAGACAAAGTCACAAATGACATCCGCACTTTGGATGGCTGACGATCACCAAGGACAGCGCTCGTAGATTCCGATTTATGAAGGCTCGAAAATCCTTTAATCCTTGTAACGTCCCATAGCTGGTGGTGATGGAGGCCTTGCATAGCAACCGGATTAATGTTAAAAGCTGCTGTGGGGCTCAAGCACTATATACATGGACATGTTCGTACCAGGGGGGCAGTCAGACAGATATTTTGTGAAGCCACAAGGAAATCGGGATTTCCTGAAAGTTCATATAATGGCCTGTTGTGGCGCTGTCATTGGGCCCAAAAAAACCCATAGCCCCATAGAAGTCCATGTATTTGGGCCCAACTTCACCTAGACTGTATTACCTTAATAAACATGGTCATGAATACTTTTTGCTTCCAGTCACTAGTTTAAAGTCTAATTTCTAATGTCATAATATTCTTTTTGGAAAATTATGGTCCCATAAAGTCGCGCATGTTCTGAGGGGCGTGGCTACCGTTACAGTCTATGAACGGGATCCCCCACCCACTCGAGTCAAAATAAAAACTAACGAAGAAGAGGGGGGGAAGTCCCGCCTCATTGTCTGGGCCAGCCAATGGGCCAGCTGGGCCCAAACGGATCTAGAAAGATGGCGACTTACAATTCAAGGACTGACAGGCTTCATTTTACGTTCATGTTAGACCCGGGGAACGCTTTGTCCATATTTTTTACAGTCTATGGTTCGTACATGGCTGATAACGTCCCATAGCTGGGGGGTACGAATATATTCGAAACCTCACAGACAAAGAATTAAAGGAGAACTTTGTTTTTGTTTTTTTCAACCAAGGTTCATGTTTTAGGTTGTTATTAGAGAAAGTAAAAGATGAGTGGTATTTATTTTTCTGGTTTCTTTAGTTAGTAATAGTAATTAGTAATTTTAGCTATTGGGGGCATAATATTGAACATGGGGCTATATGTATATATTAAAAAAAAATACTATAGTCCTTCTATAGACCCCAGGAGCGGGTTCAAATATGATATATATAATAACAACATTCTACATAGGCTACTGTGAAATAATGAAATGTACCCATTCTGCACTATGTGAAATAAAATGAAATGTACCCTTTCTACATACTGTGAAATAATGAAATGTACCCATTCTGCACTATGTGAAATAATTAAATGTAATATTCTACATACTGTGAAATAAAATGAAATGTACTCATTCTACATACTGTGAAATAAAATGAAATGTACCCATTCTACATACCATGAAATAAAATGAAATGTACCCATTCTACATGCTGTGAATAAAAAAATGCAATCAATCAAAGCTTCCGGAATTGCATGGTAGCAAAAAATGACATTGGTGTCTTTGCCTTCTTTTTCATATACCTTGGGAGCACATGGACGCAGCATCCTCCCGTCCTGGCCATCGATTGGCTGAGAGGCAGCATCCTCCTCCCGTCTAGGCCGCCGATGGGCTGAGAGGCAGCATCCTCCTCCCGTTCAGGCCGCCGATTGGCTGAGAGGCAGCATCCTCCTCCCATCCTGGCCGCCGATTGGCTGAGCAGCACCCCACTCCCAGTCCCATAGCTGCTGCCTGTGTGTGTCGTTAGCTAGCTTTCTACTTAGCATTATTCCCAAGTAGTGAAGTCTTTTGTTTTTCCTACCTGGCCCGGCGCAGAAAACATCCTCAAAGCACTAGAAGTGTGTCTGTTGTGTTCTCTCCAGTCCTCCTGTCTCTACTGCGTCTCTGGGGTTCAGTTGGTCGTTTTATTACGGAGGTGAAAACACAAAAGAAAGGGAGAAAACAAACTTGCTTCTTCTACCATTAGCAAAAAGTTAGCTTGTGGGAGCTAACAGTTAGCAGTGTTGTGCTAACTGGAACTGAACTGAAGCAGCTGTGTGTGTGTGTGTCTGTCTGGAGACATTTATTAGCTCCTCACTCACAGGTAAGTTTTATTATTATTATATTATAGCATAGCCGCTTTCGGGACCCTATAGGTTACCTGTTCTGTATTTGGGACGTCGGTACAGAACAGGTAGGAAAGGAAAGAGGGGGCTAGTAGTACTGTAGATGAGGTAGCGCTCGAGGTGTTAGCATTCTGCCTGTCAGTTATACTTTCATCCATTGTGTGTGTGTGTGTGTGTGTGTGTGTGTGTGTGTGTGTGTGTGTGTGAGAGAGAGAGAGATTTGTTTGTTGTCAACATTAATTCAATTCAATAATGCCACTGACTCCATTGTTCGTTCGGTTGGTTTTTGAGTATTTTTAAGTATTTATTAACAGTTTGCAGAATTACAGTACAACTCAATACAACAAAACTTAACTGTGGACGACACCATAAAGCATTACACTTGTTTACAACAGGGTCCACCATGTTCAATTCATTAGAAGTGAATTATTACTGCCATTGGCTAATAATGTCAACAAACTAACAATACTTGACTTGAGTTATCTTCCTGTCAAATGTTTATTCATTGACTAACATGGTTCTCTATCTAGGCTAGCCCTAGAATGTCTCTGTTTTTACATACAATTGGTACAGTATTCCTTTTTTTTATCCCACGATTTTGTAACCCAGTTTTCTTTTCACCCAGTGCCAATTATCTAATGTAATCCTGGGCGCTACACTTCCTCTGCCAACCTGGGGGGGGGGCAGCGGACTGACCTCATGCCTCCTTCTATGCATGAGGAGTCCAAGCTGCTTCTTTTCACCTGACAGAGGGGAATTAACCCGGCCGGACGTAGCGCGTGGAAGGGACACGTTATTCCGACCAGTTCCTTTCCCCTCCATCAGGCGCCCCGGCTGGCCAGGGGGAGGTAGTTTTAGAGACCAGGATAACGGCATGTTTTTGTGAGGGTATCTACCCTAGGGGACACGGGGAGAACATGCAAACTCCACACAGAAAGGCCCTATCGCCAACCCCCGCCTCGGGTATGGGCACTGATGACGTGGAGGAGGGAACACGCCGCCAGTGCCCACAGCGTCCCCAGCGGGAATCGAACCCAGGACCTTCTAGCTGTGAGGCGACAGCACTACCAACTGTGCCACCGTGCCCCCTTACAGTACATTATTCCACATAGAGGAGCCATAGAACAGTGTGCTTGACTTGTGGTTGCAGCAAATGATAAATGGTAAATGGTGCATTTATATAGTGCCTTTATCCAAGGTGCTTTACATAGATTGTGCATTCCATTCACACACACACACACATTCATACACTAACTCGGGGGAGCCTGGGTTCGAACTGGGAACCTTGCAGTTACCATCCGGCCACTCTACCCCTGAGCCACCGCAGCGGCAGAATGGCGGCATAAATGTGATAAATGCTCCGTTTGTACTCGCCCATTAAATAATTACAAAGACGTGGAGTGAGATATTGTCCTCTAGTTTCACATCCATGTGAAAGTTCTGGCACAAAACGTGTATTTAGTCAAATATCTCCCCGGCCCGGAATTGATTGATGGACTACATTTACCAACAATTCCTGTCGATTACCACAAACGTCATCACAAATTGACCAGGGAAGCACAAATGTTTGAGGCACACAATCGGCAGGTGGTGTGATTACCCAGCATCTATCGCAAAGGCACTTGCCAATTGTATGTATTGTGCTTCCCTGGTCAATTTGTGATGACGTTTGTGATGCTCAAGAGGAAGTTTTGATTAATTCAGTCCAGTTGAACTTGTCATCCCAGGCCCCTCGCCCGGAGAGAAAGCTGTCCCGGGTGCAGCTCGTGAAAAAGTGGAGATATTTGACTAAATACACGTTTTGTGCCAGAACTTTCACATGGATGTGCAACTAGAGGACAATATCTTACTCCACGTCTTTGGAATTATTTAATGGATGAGTACAAACGGAGCATTTATCACATTTATGCTGCTGCTTTGCCGCTGCAACCGCAAGTCAAGGACACTGTTCTATGGCTCTTGAATGTGGAATACTCTACCAACTGTATGTAACAACAGACATTCTAGGGCTATATCTAGGCTAGCTTCTGGAAAGCTATACAATGTATAGTACACATCATGTTTCTGGTCATTCACTGAATCAATACTATAGCCTGCTTAATAATAGGATTGTAATTGACATAAATGACGTTATTCAACATCCTTCACGTCTTCTTATAGTTATTGGTAGACATTCCTACTCTAACTTGACTCGACGTCTCGCTTGTTTGTACTGTTAGGAATAGGATGTTGTTCTGTCAATAAATTGGCCTGTGTTTTGATTTTGATGTTGGAGAATGTTAACAAGGATGTTGTCCCTCACTTATTGCGGCATATTTATTGAGAGCTGGACTTTCTCTATACCTGTCTCTGCCCCCCCCCCCCCCCCTTCCAGGGTCAACTCCCTACCATTTGAAGCTGTATAAAAAACTACATGTGTTCCTGAGATATGCTCCGGAGATTCTTGCCTAACAAAAGGTAAAACATGTGAACAGTTTATCTTCTAGTCAGACTAGCCACACAGAAAAGGTTGTCTTGTCACTGTAAACCAGTGGTTCGTTCCCACACTATTTCATGTCATGGACCCCCAAACTGACGCGGTGCACACGGCGACAGCTGCTGCACTGCACTGTCAATCAGCAGTGCTCTGCTCTCGCGCTGAATGATAAAAAGTGTGTGTGTGTGTGTGTGTGTGTGTGTGTGTGTGTGTGTGTGTGTGTGTGTGTGTGTGTGTGACTGTGTGTGTGTGTGTGTAACTAATTAGAACTTAGAAGAGAGAGAGAGAGAGGAGCAGAGGACGAATGCCGGAAAGAGAAAATAATTTAACCCATTCTGAACGGGCACCCATTTTGGTGTCAGCATCATGTTATGCTTTAGCTATTGAAAAATAGCAGATCTACAAGCTCATATCGCGCCACCGAGTGGCGCGATACGAGCTTGTAGGTCTGCTATTTTTGAAAAATCGAAGAACGACTGACATTTTTTAGAATCTGATCTCAGGTCAGAATGGGTTAATCAGACCAGTGTGTGTCCGGCGGAAACCTCGTATGAATCTGATCTCAGGTCAGAATGGGTTAAGCGTGTGAGCCCGGGCTGGGCCCGTTGGTCATGGACAGAAACGTCCCAGGCCCGGCACGGTATGGCGGGCCAGGCCAGGACCTGGTCGGGTCCCAACGGGCTTACCCCATAATCCGCTCCCTATAATTTTAATTTTCACATTAACGTGTCTTTCTAGCTTTGCTTTTTCTAGCTTTGCTTTTTCTGCTCTTATCATTCATGTGTGAACAACAGCTGTTTTAAAACACTCCCTCAACCTAAAGTCAGGCTTTCGGTACCAGGATTTAGTTAATTGAAACTTGGACTAACCCATTCTTGAGACCAGATTCTACAAAATGTCTTCTGACAGTTTTCTGAAAAACCTCATGTTTCTATGACTCGGTGTTGCTCAAACTATTTAATGTCAAGGACCCCCAAAATGATGTGTAATTGGCCGCTGACCCCCCCCCCCCCCCCCCCCCACATCTGAAAATACAGTAGGTTGTTCCAGGGACCTCGCAGAAACAAAGATATGAGTTGAAAACATTTGATGTGAAAGAATATATATTCAAAGATTTGCAGTGAAAGAATATATATTCAAAGATTTGCACACGTTTTCTTTTCATTATTTTCTCAAAAATAGCAGATCTACAGTGACACGCTATGAGCTTGTAGATATGCTATTTTTCAACGGCTAACATAATACAATTATGGTTACTAGTGGATTTCTTTGGTTAAGAACGAAAAAACATTGCATGGATGCACCTGGGACGTATCCTCGGTGATGTACCCCATGGTCATCAGGGTTTCGGTACTCGCGAAACATACCCTTCACTCGGGTGATCAAGTCCCGACTTACGTCCCAGTAGCTACCCACGATCAGTTCCATTAGGGGAAGACAGGGTCATACAGGCCGCTGCTCCCGGGGAGGTGTGGCGTCTGGAAGGACTAGACTCTGTGGGTTGACTCCTGTCGGTGCCCCTCCTACGTCTCACGTAGCTTAGAAGCTATAAGGTGACACAGATGTGTGTCCAGGTCTTAGCGGTACTAAAACGCGTTCTTCTTTTCTTTCCCCGGCAGAGAGGCTGGATGTGGACGAACCCTCCTCCCCTAACGAAATGTGACTCTTTTTGATATAGAGACAGTCATGGCGGCAAGTGATTAAACAAATAATAATAATATATATATATATATATATATATATATATATATATATATATATATATATATTAGGGCCGGGACTAATTGCGATTAATTTAGATTAATTAACTACAGAAAAATTAATCGCGATTAACTACAGATAAATTTATCGCACCTTTTTTTTCACCGCGGAACGTTTCTCACTGGGCGCTTTTCTATAGTACTGAAAACTGGAAATAATAAAAAGTCACCCCATTTTGTGTTGCCTAGAACTGGAGGTCTGACAAAAAACAGTAACAATATGAAGTAAGTACAGCTTTGTGATGTCACTGAGATGTACTTGTTACTGTTACTAAAAAATTTTCAGACCTCCAGTTCTAGGCAACACAGAATGGGGTGACTTTTTATTATTATTTCCACAACAGGTATATTAATGAAAATGTTGAAAATGAGTGGTATCCTGTAGTCACTATTCATTGATTCACTGGGATACCAAAAAACATAAAAAAAAAGGTTTCTCGCTGTTCTCGGGTTGAATATTGATATGCGATTAAAATGCGATTAATCTAGATTAATTAATCGCAAAGCCTCTGATTAATTAGATTAATTTTTTTAATCGAGTCCCAGCTCTAATATATATCCATGATGAGTTATTAGCACAGGCAGACTCTTCATACTAGAGTCTGAAATAAATGTCAGAGCTGAAATTGACATTAATTAAATGTGAAATAAATGCTTAAACATGTAGCTAGGTGTAATGTTAGTCCACAGAAGTGAACCTTTCATGCCTGTTTTCTCAACTCGCTGTTTCTCTGCAAGACATTACTCTACTATAAGCCCTATCTCCAAAACTGGTGGGTCAAACTGAACAACCAATATGTCAATTTGAAGCTATGTTTACCTGCGTTCAAAGTCAATGATTTAGCCTCTGTCAGAAGCGGTCACAAATGTTCTTTCTTTCCCTGACCGAGAGGCCGGATATGGACGAACTCTCCTCCTCCCCCTATAATGAAATGTTCTTTCTTTCTCCTGACCGAGAGGCCGGATATGGACGAACTCTCCTCCTCCCCCTATAATGAAATGTTCTTTCTTTCCCTGACCGAGAGGCCGGATATGGACGAACTCTCCTCCTCCCCTATAACGAAATGTTCTTTCTTTCTCCTGACCGAGAGGCCGGATATGGACGAACTCTCCTCCTCCCCCTAACGAAATGTTCTTTCTTTCCCTGACCGAGAGGCCGGATATGGACGAACTCTCCTCCTCCCCTATAACGAAATGTTCTTTCTTTCCCTGACCGAGAGGCCGGATATGGACGAACTCTCCTCCTCCCCTATAACGAAATGTTCTTTCTTTCCCTGACCGAGAGGCCGGATATGGACGAACTCTCCTCCTCCCCTATAACGAAATGTTCTTTCTTTCTTTCCGACAGAGAGGCCGGATGTGGATGAACCCCCCGCCTCCCCTAACGAAATGTGACAGGATGTTGAACCATCACTGCAGACGGAACCCTGAGCTCCAGGACGAGCTGCAGATCCAGGCGGCGGTGGCGGCGGGCGATGTTTACACCGTCAGGAGGATGCTGGAGCAGGGCTACTCCCCCAAGATCCGAGACGCCAACGGCTGGACGCTGCTCCACTTCTCTGCTGCCAAGGGGAAGGAGAGATGTGTCCGCGTGTTCCTAGAGCACGGAGGTCAGTAGGGTCTGGGGGTAGCGATGGGGCTTGTTAACCCATTTTGGTGTTTTTAAAGCATTATGTTACTATTGAAAAATAGCAGATCTACAAGCTGAAGCTTGTCGGTCAGCTATTTTTGAAAAAAATCATGAAAATGTGCCTCATATCTTTGAATATATAATATTATTACAGAGTGAACATTTTAACTCAAATCTTTGCTTCTGGGGAGGTCCCTGGAACAAAATATTTTCAGATGGGGGGGGGGGGCGGAGGCATATTACATATAATTTTTGGGGTCTTTGACATAAAATATTGAGAACCACTGATACAGAAACATAAGGTTTTTCAGAAAACGGTCAGGATTTAGAAAGCATTTTTTAAATTTCGATGTCAGGCCTAAATGGGTTAATAGGGACTTTAAGCAACGACGGCCACGGCAGTCCGCTCCAGCAACCGGAAATGGATCCGTGCTCGATGCATAAACCTGCTTGCCGTCGCAGCCCTTTCTACTACGGCAGAACCTACACTTACACGTAGTGTCTACAACCGCCATGTCATAACCATGTTTATTGAAATGATAGCCGTCATACATTTACACCGATTGCTCCACTTTCTTCTTCCAGTCACTAGTTTAAAGTCTCATTTCTAATGTCATAATATTCTTTTTGGAAAATTATGGTCCCATTAATTAAAAAAATGACCATAAAGAAAAAAAACCATCGCGTATGTTCTGAGGGGCGTGGCTACCGTTACAGTCTATGATCGGGATTCCCCTCCCACTCGAGTCAAAATAAAAACCAACGGAGAAGAAGGGGGGAAGTCCCGCCTCGTTGTCTGGGCAGCCAATGGCCAGCTGGTCCAAAACGGAGCCAGCCAATGGCCAGCTGGTACCAAACGGATCTAGAAAGATGGCGATTTACAATGAAGCGATTTCAGGCTTCATTTTACGTTCATGTTAGACCCGGAGAACGCTTTGTCCATATTTTTTACAGTCTATGGTTGGCATGCTCTGAATGAATAAATAACACTTAATACCATATGTCATAATAACCATGTTTATTAAAACGGTTTTAGAATAACAGTTAGCTGATGCACGGCGGGGTGTTTAAAACAAATAAATAATGTGTTTATGTTTGACACATGCTGCATAGACACGTCCATGGGAACCAACAATTAATGGGAACCCGTCGTCGACGGCTGTTTGCTTAACAATTTTGACAGCTACAGCGACTGCGCCATAGCGTACATCCTCCTAGTGGAGCCGTCCTGAAAATAGTCGCTTAAAGTCCCTAATCTTTTTTATTGATAACGAGCATGCAAGGCACCAACCTGCACATCAGGAGCAATTAGGGGGTTCAGACTCTTTGCTCAAGGACACTTCAGCACTAACTCTGGGTGAGCCCACAGGGACTGCAGTCGAACTGGGAACCTCGCCGGTTCCCATCCGTCTGTTCTACCGGGTCACCCTACCCCTGAGCCACTGCCGCCCAGAAAATAGAACGGGGCTGTTTTACGTAACGCGTATGGCCAGCACGAGATTCAGAGCAGAGCGCTGGCAGAGGGTTTTCTTTTAACGCTTTGGTGACATTACAGCTCAACACCAGCTTAAACTTCCAGTCAATGGCTACGTTTACATGAAGGGTGATCATTCCGAAGAAATACTTCCGAATAAAATGCATCCGATGTAATGTTTTTTGCGGCGAGTTTACATGGGAAATGGTCATTCCGAATGAGTGTTTATATGGAGAAGTGATAGAAGACATGATGCATGTTAATTCACGTGAAACTACGCCATCTGTTGGACACATAAAATATAGGCAGTTCATTCATTGTGACTTTCAGACGAAAGACGACACTTTGAAATCCCATAATTTCATTCCGCAGTAGTTTTGAGGCTGCTGCTTGGATAGGGACGGACATATTATGTTTACCGTCTTTTTTTCCCCACCTGCTGCGGCTTCCCTTCTCCGCTGGGAAGGTGATCATCTCGTTTTTATGTGTAGCCTACTTTATTATCTACAGCACGGCCAGGGCACGCAACACACTGATTATTATTGTATCGGGTCGCTCGTTATTTTTTTGAGAGAGAGAGAGAGAGAGAGAGAGTGTGAGAGAGAGACCGTTGAACACACGCACACACACACACAAAATGCACGAAATAACGCGCTCTATGTGCAAACTCCTCGGCGCGCAATGGAGCGCAATGGAAATGAGCATGCTCAGAAAGACCAGAATGAATTTACATCCGAAGCAGTGTATACATGAGTCCAATTTTCTTTCAATCGCATTGCACATCGGAGTAATCCGGCCAGTGACATCGGAATGGTTTTTAGATCGCATCGAGCGTTTTCATTCGGATGTAAGTTTTTGTAGGTGTTTACATAACAACGTTTAATAGGATTGAACTTCTATTCGGAATGAAAAGGGGATTTAACTGCTCATGTAAACGTAGCCATTGTTGCATAACAAGTTTCCAGGTGTAAAAGGGGTGAAAATAATAACTATTAATACTAATATTATTTAATTATTATTTAATAATAACTGTTCAGGAGAGGAGAAAAACTGATTTTAATTTTATATTTTTCATCCAAAATGAGTTAATATCACAGGCAGACTCTTCACATACTAGAGCTGAAATCAACAAATACGCTATATGTAAATATGAAATAAATGCTTAAACTGTAGCTTAAAATGTAGCTAGGTGTAATGTTAGAGTCCACAGAAGTGAACCTTTCAAGCCTGTTTTCTCAACTCGCTGTTTCTCTGCAAGACATTACTCTACTATAAGCCCTATCTCCAAAACTGGTGGGTCAAACTGAACAACCAATATGTCAATTTGAAGTTATGATTCCCTGCTTTCACATGATATGAAGGGGGAAATAAAGCGGTCACAAATGTAAAATAAAACAAATAATAAAATATACAGGTGATGTACTCAACAAATTAATTAAATGAAAATATCATCAGTCCTTTTTGCAAGGAGCAGATGATCAATTGGGTGGTTTTGATTTTAATCCATATATGATAATGGTTCTATTACCCATACCCAATAATCATTATTTGGCGCAAATAGGACCACGTTGCCACTGTAAGCATATTGGGGGGGGGGGGGGGGGGGGGATAATTATCTTTTTTTCAAAGAGAATAATCGCCAAGAAAATAATCAGCATTTGCAGCCATTAATATCCTGGAGTACACAGCAGTGGTGCACAATGACATCCACCAGGGGGCACTGTTTATCAGGATATCAGATTAGCTTGACTTTTAATTTGCAGCAGTGTGAAGTTGACCTGTAATTATTAACATCACATCATAAACAAGCTGTGATTAATTTAAGCAAATTATATAGACGTATCATATCAGATCTCTTATGCAGTTCAGTCATGTTTCATTCAATGTTTTCATAAATCCTCAATTTGGGTCTGCCTTTGCTTCTACAAATGTCTTCTAACCCATTCTGACCGGGCACCCATTTTGGTGTCGGCATCATGTTATGCTTTAGCTATTGAAAAATAGCAGATCTACAAGCTCATATCGCGCCACCGAGTGGTGCGATACGAGCTTGTAGGTCTGCTATTTTTTGAAAAATCGAAGAGCGACTGACATTTTTAGAATCTGATCTCAGGTCAGAATGGGTTCATCAGACCAGTGTGTGTCCGGCGGAAACCTCGTATGAATCTGATCTCAGGTCAGAATGGGCTAAATCCTCAATCCTGACACTGAAACCACACGTCTCTCCTCTCCTCTCCAGTATAAATGAATTGCACTCCTCTCCTCTCCAGTATAAATGAATTGCACTCCTCTCCTCTCCAGTATAAATGAACTGCTCTCCTCCCCTCCCCCAGCTGACCCCACGGTGAAGGACTTCATCGGCGGTTTCACGGCGCTCCACTACGCCGCCATGCACGGGCGCGCGCGCATCGCCCGCCTCATGCTGGAGTCGGAGTTCCGCGGTGACATCATCAACGCCAAGAGCAACGACGGCTGGACGCCGCTGCACGTGGCCGCGCACTACGGACGGGACTCCTTCGTGCGACTCCTCCTCGAGTTCCGTGCCCAGGTACTGATTGGTTGATTGAATACTTCCATTACAGTGGTTCTCAAAGTGGGGTCCCCGGGGACCTTCAGGGGGTTCCAGGGGGAGTCCCCCCAGCTAAATGATAGTTAGGAACCAAATGCACCCCATATATGGATCTGTAACTTTGGAGAGTGGGGTCCCCCGAAACCCGGAGGCATAATGTTCCGTTCTTAACCCACTCTGACCTGAGATCAGATTCATAACGAGGTTTCCACTGGACACACACTGGTCTGATGAACCCATTCTGACTTGAGATCAGATTCTAAAAAATGTCAGTCGCTCTTCGATTTTTCAAAAAATAGCAGACCTACAAGCTCGTATCGCGCCACTCGGTGGCGCGATATGAGCTTGTAGATCTGCTATTTTTCAATAGCTAAAGCATAACATGATGCCGACACCAAAATGGGTGCCCGGTCAGAATGGGTTAACCTCACGCTACCTCGTCTTACGTCTCTCTAGAAGCGTTCATATTCCACACGAGATGCTTCCTGAAGTCAGGACATGAAGACGGAACATTGTCCTTCTCGTCCAAACCACGGAGAGCTCCCTAGATTTAGGGTTATGAGTCCACCCGTAAACAAGGAAGTGAACGGCAGTGTGCACACGCAAGACTCGAGATTGCTGAAAATGGAAAGGCCAATTTATTTTTACATTTTATAAGACGTCTGTACACGTCCAAGGCACCCCGTGGTTTAGATTCCAAAGACGTGTATACGCGTTTAGCATAATTTGTGTTAAACTTGTTGAAATAGCCGATCTACAAGCTCACAACGTGTCGATGTAGATCGGCTTGTTGAACTATTTTAAAATGTTTTTCAAAATGGTCAAATGGCAAATAAGTTTAGTGGTAAAGGCGTGGCGCACTATATAGGGGCCACACATCGAAAAGGATACCATGCGGTCTTGTTTCCATTCAGGTCCTGCATGGGTAAAAGAATTAGAAGATTCAAATCATAACAAAAAATCACACACGTGTGAACTGAGTGGTGCAATTCCCCCCCCCCCCCCCCCCTCTCTCTCTCTCTCTCTCTCTCTCTCTCTCTCTCTCTCTCTCTCTCTCTCTCTCACTCTCTCTTTAGAGTCACTACCCCTCTCACTGTTTCTGGCGCCCCCTACTGCTATTATTAAGTCACATACTCATGCTCACACAGACAGACACACACACAAACAAACAAACACACAGACACACACACAAACAAACAAACAGGTACGAGGACATTGCAAGCTGGTTGTAGGAGTGGTTGCACCACTCAAAAATGTACAGGTTGTGGATAAAGGAAGGGGTTCTAAAGGTGTGTGTGTGTGTGTGTGTGTGTGTGTGTGTGTGTGTGTGTGTGTGTGTGTGTGGGGGGGGGGGGGGGTTACGTCAGGAGCGATCATGTCCTCTCCCTTTTGGCATGCTGAAAGGTGGTGGTTTCAGGCATGTTTTAAAGGATGTTAGTGATCTGCAATCCTTTTGGGGAGGGGTTCAGGGCATTCCACACTTTGGTGGCAGTGCTGTAGAAGGAGAATCTACCCTCTAGTATTGTGGCTGTGGGAGTCGCTCACTTTTCAGAGGTAGTCACTAGTCGGGTATGCGGGGCACTGAGGGCATAAGAGGGGCGAAGCTGAATTTTAACACATTCAATTTTAACCCCCCCCCCCCCCCCCGAAGGTGGACCCGCTGAGCGACAAGGGCACCACGCCGCTGCAGCTCGCCATCATCCGCGAGCGCTCGAGCTGCGTGCGCATCCTGCTGGACCACGGCGCCAACATCGACATCCAGAACGGCTTCCTGCTGCGCTACGCCGTCATCAAGGGCAACCACGCGTACTGCCGCATGTTCCTGCAGCGCGGCGCCGACACCAACCTGGGCCGCCTGGAGGACGGCCAGACGCCCCTGCACCTGTCCGCGCTGCGCGACGACGCGGCGTGCGCGCGCATGCTGCACGCCTACGGCGCCGACGCGGCCGCGCGGAACTACGAGGGGCAGACGCCGCTGGCCGTCTCCGTCAGCATGTCGGCCGCCGGGCGCCCGTGTCTGGACTTCCTGCAGGAAGTCACCAGTAAGTCTTAAGTTATTATTAACCCATTCTGACCTGAGATCAGATTCATACGAGGTTTCCGCCGGACACACACTGGTCTGATGAACCCATTCTGACCTGAGATCAGATTCTAAAAATGTCAGTCGCTCTTCGATTTTTCAAAAATAGCAGACCTACAAGCTCGTATCGCGCCACTCGGTGGCGCGATATGAGCTTGTAGATCTGCTATTTTTAAATAGCTAAAGCATAACATGATGCCGACACCAAAATGGGTGCCCGGTCAGAATGGGTTAATAAATCCCATTCAGGACGTCGGGGAACCCCTTTTGGTTGTTTAAAAGGATTATGTTGTTACTTTAGCTGTTGGAAAAACAGCAGATCTACAAGCTCGTAGAACCGGAGTTCCGTGCTACGAGCGTGTATAGATCTGCTATTTTTGAAAAATCGTGAAAATGTGGCGCAAGAGCGAACGTTTTTGGTTTTTTTTTTTAATGAGATGTGGGTTTTAAATGATAGTTTGTCGTCTATCCATATGCCCAGATATTTATAGTGTGAGACTCTTTCAATAGGAGTCCCGTCTCTAGTTGTCATGTTACACATTGTTTGAGTGGCATTAGGTTTTCTAGAAAATACCATACATTTAGTTTTTTCCAGGATTTAACAACAGCTTGAGATTGATGAATCTCAAGCTGTTGAATTATGTGAAAATCTGATTGTAGGTTTTGAAAAGCTATTTTAACCCATTCTGACCGGGCACCCATTTTGGTGTTGGCATCATGTTATGCTTTAGCTATTGAAAAATAGCAGATCTAGGTAGGTCTGCTATTTTTTGAAAAATCGAAGAACGACTGACATTTTTTAGAATCTGATCTCGGGTCAGAATGGGGTTAATCAGACCAGTGTGTGTCCAGTGGAAACCTCGTATGAATCTGATCTCAGGTCAGAATGGGTTAATCTAAAGGTGGACTAGTAGAAAAGAGATCCATGTTGGGTACAACAGTGACAGATCTGTACTGTAAGATGAGAGGAGACGAAAGCTCAGAAAAAAAGAGGGAACTCTGCCAACAAAAGTTAGAAAGACCAGTTGTTCAGTGTCAGAACAATCAAAGGGGGGGGGGGGGCATTACCTGAAGCAGGAATGATTTTTGGATGGATGAACAATGGCTGCATTCCTCCCCCCCCCCCCCCCCCCTCTCAGTGAACTTTGATATCAAAGAGCTCCGGTCCGTTTTCCAGACGACCCCATTCAGCCACGATCAGTCAGATCGTGTGTCTGCTCCGCTTATTGATTACACAACTACCTCAGTGGATTAAAACGCATCTGCCTGGGCCGTGTGAAAGCCAGTGACTGGCACCCAGCTCTTTAGAAGCCTCACACGGGACGGGGGTGACTGGCACCCAACTCTTTAGAAGCCGCACACGGGACGGGGTGACTGGCACCCAACTCTTTAGAAGCCTCACACGGGACAGGGTGACTGGCACCCAGCTCTTTAGAAGCCTCACACGGGACGGGGTGACTGGCACCCAGCTCTTTAGAAGCCTCACACGGGACGGGGTGACTGGCACCCAGCTCTTTAGAAGCCTCACACGGGACGGGGTGACTGGCACCCAACTCTTTAGAAGCCTCACACGGGACAGGGTGACTGGCACCCAGCTCTTTAGAAGCCTCACACGGGACGGGGTGACTGGCACCCAGCTCTTTAGAAGCCTCACACGGGACAGGGTGACTGGCACCCAGCTCTTTAGAAGCCTCACACGGGACGGGGTGACTGGCACCCAGCTCTTTAGAAGAGTCACACGGGACAGGGTGACTGGCACCCAGCTCTTTAGAAGCCTCACACGGGACGGGGTGACTGGCACCCAGCTCTTTAGAAGAGTCACACGGGACAGGGTGACTGGCACCCAGCTCTTTAGAAGAGTCACATGGGACAGGGTGACTGGAACCCAGCTCTTTAGAAGAGTCACATGGGACGGGGTGACTGGCACCCAGCTCTTTAGAAGAGTCACATGGGACAGGGTGACTGGCACCCAGCTCTTTAGAAGCCTCACACGGGACAGGGTGACTGGCACCCAGCTCTTTAGAAGAGTCACACGGGACGGGGTGACTGGCACCCAGCTCTTTAGAAGAGTCACACGGGACGGGGTGACTGGCACCCAGCTCTTTAGAAGAGTCACACGGGACAGGGTGACTGGCACCCAGCTCTTTAGAAGCCTCACACGGGACAGGGTGACTGGCACCCAGCTCTTTAGAAGCCTCACACGGGACAGGGTGACTGGCACCCAGCTCTTTAGAAGCCTCACACGGGACAGGGTGACTGGCACCCAGCTCTTTAGAAGCCTCACACGGGACGGGGTGACTGGCACCCAGCTCTTTAGAAGAGTCACACGGGACAGGGTGACTGGCACCCAGCTCTTTAGAAGAGTCACACGGGACAGGGTCCCGTTGAACCATAGGCACAGGGCTGTGGTGACACCAGACAGGCAGTGCCAGCCTCTTTGTTGTGGTTTCTAGTGCGGCACAATTAAGTCTTGACACCTAATTTTGTGAAGAATGGTGCAGCACTAGTTGACTGTCCAGTTCATGTGATCCAGAATGGTGCAATTAACCCATTCTGACCTGAGATCAGATTCATACGAGGTTTCCACTGGACACACACTGGTCTGATGAACCCATTCTGACCTGAGATCAGATTCTAAAAATGTCAGTCGTTCTTCGATTTTTCAAAAATAGCAGACCTACAAGCTCGTATCGCGCCACTCGGTGGCGCGATATGAGCTTGTAGATCTGCTATTTTTCAATAGCTAAAGCATAACATGATGCCAACACCAAAATGGGTGCCCGGTCAGAATGGGTTAAACAATTAAATGCAACATTCCGACCGACTAGGTCTTCATCGGGAATATTTGCCCTAGTTGGTCGAAACGTTGCATTTAATCGTCGCCTTCAAATAAAGTAAGTCTCGGAGCTCTACAAACTGGTGTGCTGGATGTCCTTCCTCTTCCTCGATGCCTGACATCCAGCACCTGGCCTGAATATAGGCATTGAGATGTGCACACAATCTTCTCTGTGAACACCTCCTGGGTGCTTCCCACCGTCCCACGGCCCAGGGAGGGGAGGGAGGAAGGTTGGGCACAGTCCTCCTGGGTGCTTCCCACCGTCCCACGGCCCAGGGAGGTAGGGAGGGAAATATCCACGGCCTGAAAGGAGTCACTTTACTTCCACCACCCACGTCACACCGATAACGCCACCTAAGACATTCACTTCCTGGAACCGACCATGGGGGATTTTTTTTTTAAAGCCCCCAGCTGTTTGCATGCAGCTGATAACGCTGTGGTGATATAATGATGATTGTACCTCGTTGTGACCTTGATGGCCGAGTAATACCTCAGGGAGGGTTTGTTGAAAAACCATACAGTCACAGAGACCTATGAAAATATGTTTTTGTTGCGCGGGGGGGTTAAATGTTTTATTTGGATAGGATTGAAGAGTTTACAAGAAGCCGAAAGCAGAGGGGTGGAATGTGTATCTCCCTCCTGAATCAAACCAGGGGACACTGCACCATCTAAACGGCCCACAAAGCTTTATAAATGAATTGTTTTAATACTAAGTTCAACACTTTAGTCTGTTTTCTGTCCATTCTCTCTCACGCCCTCCAATCTCTATTCTCTAGCCTGACGAGTGACAATCAATAATAATAAACTATCTATAGAGCACCTTTCATGACATTGAGATGCAGCGCAAAGTGCTTTACATGGGCAGAAAGGAAAACGAGTAAAACAAACTGGATATCGTTAAGACAATAAAACAAACGCAAAGAGCATAACACCGGCAGCAGATGCAGTACAGTGAATGTATGAATGAGAACACAGGTTTTTATAATTAACTACTTGAATGTACTGTATGATCAGAGTCATTTATTTTGTTTATTATTTTGGTGTCAGCCACCGGAAATTCAATGTATTGTAAATGTGTGTCTTAACCCATTCTGACCGGGCACCCATTTTGGTGTCGGCATCATGTTATGCTTTAGCTATTTAAAAATAGCAGATCTACAAGCTCATATCGCGCCACCGAGTGGCGCGATACGAGCTTGTAGGTCTGCTATTTTTGAAAAATCGAAGAGCGACTGACATTTTTAGAATCTGATCTCAGGTCAGAATGGGTTCATCAGACCAGTGTGTGTGTCCGGCGGAAACCTCGTATGAATCTGATCTCAGGTCAGAATGGGTTAAATGCCACGGATGGGCTGCGAAAGGCAGCCAGACACAAAACTAAAATCATTCGTTCATGCATTCGGGTGCATAGTGACAAAAATGAGAAATTACTCTCAGCAAGGATTATTCTTGTAATGGCACAGTCTTGACTGATCAAATCAAAAAATGTCGACTGTATAATTGAATGAGTATAATAAACACATTTCTGTCTTCCAGGACTCTGCAGGACATGTGTATATAATAGTGTGGTTCTCTCTCTAGCACAGGACATATAATGAGTTGTAAATTGTGTCTGAATAATCCCGTAAAATAATAATATAGTAATACAAGGGATGTGCAGTGAAAGGCAAGCCGGACATGAAAGTGAAATCATTCATTCATGAAGTGCAGACATGTACTTCGCAGGACATGTGTATAACATGGTGGTTCTCTCTCTCCCTCTCTCTCTCTCAGGACAACCCAGGACTCTGCAGGACATGTGTAGGATAAAGGTGCGTCAGTGCATCGGACTGCAGCGTTTAAAGCTGCTGGAGGAGCTGCCCGTGGCCAAGGTCATGAAGGACTACCTCAAACACAAGTTCGACAACGTGTGACCTGCAGCGAGACCAGTACACAGGGCAAGCAGAGACATTGTCGCACCGCCAAGGAACGGATGAAAAGGCCCAAAAACGGAGAACAACTTTCTTCTGGTCTCATTCGAGTCAGACTATGCAATCACTGTGTTATTATGGAGGGGAGAAACTGGTGCTTGGTAGCAGCCCCCCCCCTGTCGGTCGACTACAAGACATTGACCAGGGAGTTCAGTTTTTTTAACTTCATTGTGTTAGGCCTTTTTTTGTACTGGAGCAGCCGGTCGCTGTGTGTGTGTGTGTGTGTGTGTGTGTGTGTGTGTGGGGGGGGGATCAGTCATTATTGATCAGTGATTGGTGTAATTATGCAGCTGATGTGCCCATTGTGAGCGGAGCGGGGGAGAACGAAATCTTAACTACAAGAGGATTTTGTTTTTTTGTTTTTACCATCAAAATCCAATCCATAAGGTTTTTCATAGCCCTCATACACACATACAGAACACATGTTCTGTGTCTTGTCTGTGTTTAATGGCCGCCCCAATAATGCTTTTCCAATGGAAGTCGCATGGTTTGACCAAACATGTTGGTTTGACGGGCAGAACACAGCCGTACGATCAAACACAAATGCTTGGTCAAACCATGTGACTCCCATTGGAAAATGCATTGGGGGCGGCCTTCAAACTCGGGCAGAACACAGAACATGTGGCCTGCATGCGTGTATGGGGCCTTAGCATGTTGCGGGCCTTGATGGTGCACACTGCACAGGTGTGCACGTGCATATAAGCCAATGACAATATTTATATCCCCCCCCGCCCCCCTTCTTCCATTTGCTGTGGTATCAACTTTCGATTCATAGCAAAAACAAAAAAAAGATCGCGAGAAGAGCTAGCGATCACGTTTTTTTTTTTTTTTTTTTTTTTTACAGATTTCTAAAAGCCTGTGCCTGTGCAGTATAATTTGGGGGATTTCAGTCTTACAGTTTGGGGCCTTTTTATATTTTATTTTATTTTTTTCTCTCTGTCGAAAACCCATTTGACGGAAAGTGTGTCAAACTCTTTAACCGCTTCACGCCGAGCGATATGAGTCACATGACCAGGTCACATGACTCAGTGGTTCTCAAAGTGGGGGTCCGGGGAACCCCAGGGGGTCCTTCATTGGGTTCCAGGGGGTCCCCCCAGCTAAATTATGGATAGTTAGGAATAGCAACCGAAAGGACACTGATGTGGCTGTAACTGAGAGTGTGACATTTGTACACTTGCATGGGGTTCATTCTTTGGGACAAATACACATTGATTTTAGGGAGAGGGTCCTTAACCCATTCTGACCGGGCACCCATTTTGGTGTTGGCATCATGTTATGCTTTAGCTATTGAAAAATAGCAGATCTACGAGCTTGTAGGTCTGCTATTTTTGAAAAATCAAAGACACTTTTAGAATCTGATCTCAGGTCAGAATGGGTTAACATGAAAAAGGTTTGGGAACCACTGTACATGAACAACTGACCGGCACGACATGCAATACTGACCAGTAGGATGAGCTACGCAACAACCCGAGGGGAGCGGAGGGGAGGGGAGCGCCCAGCCGAGCCATGAGCCAGATTCCATTGTCTACCACACGACTTGTCACATATTTCAGCAGGTCACCAATGTCACCGTAAAACACTGCCATGTTGGAGTGGCCCGAGTGTGAGTGGCTGAGATTTTGGCTTTTCTGATTTCAAACCCCCGAGTCGAGAGGACTGCCGAGCCGAGCCTTTCTGGCATCACACGGACAGGAGCGCATATGCCTTTCTGTAATGCAGTGTTAGGAGCGCATATGCCTTTCTGTAATGCAGTGTTAGGAGCGCATATGCCTTTCTGTAATGCAGTGTTAGGAGCGCATATGCCTTTCTGTAATGCAGTGTTAGGAGCGCATATGCCTTTCTGTAATGCAGTGTTAGGAGCGCATATGCCTTTCTGTAATGCAGTGTTTACCATGGATTGAAGTTCCACAGCAGCAGCCACTCACGTCTTCTATAGAAGCACATCTCTTGTACTGAAAATAGACGATCTACAAGCTCACAACACATCGCAGCTCAACGTGTTGTGAGCTAGTAGATCGCCTATTTTCGTTAATTAGTTGTTTCAAGATTGTTTCAAGACTAAAGAGTATTTGAAACGGTGGAACTAGAGTACGCGCTCAGAAGTATCTTCCATAAAACCGTGAATGCTCTCGGACAAATATATGATCAAATTAAAGCCTCCATCTAGAAAAACAGAATGATTATAGCATCTAAACATTGCAGCTGTGCATAATATTAGTTCATTGTTTAGGGAAACAGAGAGCAGTAACACTTTACAAACTATTTGTCCCACCGAAAGCCTAAATAAGAAATCCCAAAAGAGTTTTCGGTCGGTGGCTCTTTTGAAAAACACCTGAAAAGTAATTGCCCCGTTTCAAATTAATGAATTGCATCACTTTGCAGCCGGATTAATTAATGATCTCGTTTCAGTTTGGTTCATGGCATAATTGCCTTGGAAACTTGTTGACATTTTGCTCAGTAAATGAGTTGGTCTTTTGGATTAATTTTGCAGCCATGGTCGGTGTATGTTTTTTTGTATTTTATTAATTTAGCAGTGGTTGAGGAGCCTGGGGATATTTCATGCAAATTTGTCTAAAAGAGCCAAATGTTGCACAGATGTATCCCAAGCTCGGGCGACCCTAGATAAATCTACATCTGTGCAACATTTGGCGCTTTTAGACGAATTTGCACAACAAAATATCCCTAAAGTCTCCCTAAGCTCCTCTACAGCCAGTCTGGTCAGTCGGTGTAAGTTGGGTTAAAACCAGAAGCAAGATGTAAATATGTCATGTTTGTACAGCAGATATTTTTGTAGATTTATTTAAGTGAGTATTTTCTCCTGTATTCTTAATGTATTTGGACTTTGTTGGAAAAGGATTGTGTGCTTCGTTTGGTGTGACGTATTGATTTTTTTTTTAACTATTAATTTTCTGAGACTAATTTGGAATCAAGTAGGGGGTTTCCCTCATTTTTCTTTTTATTATATTTTTTTTTGCAGGAAGGGCACATGCTTTCTCAAAATGTCATTGTCTCTTAATTTGTGAAGAGACCATACTGTGAATTTTGTTTTTATCAGATGTTTATAGGAATATGCTCTTACATAATTGTCCAATCCACTGAGCAAATCTCTTTAATGTACTCATTTAAAAACTAGGCCTATGTTAAATTGAAGACATTGTCATTACCCTTCTATTTGTGTGTTTTGTGTTGCTACCCAACATTGTCAGTGCAGTGAACACATTTGGAACATTTGGATGTCAAACAAAGTTTTATCGTGCCACAGATCCATTTTTTTTAATAGACATTTACATTAACATTGTATTATTCCCATTAAAATTAGTCTAAAAATAACGCTTGCTTTTTCCTGAGAAGGCACTTTTTCTGTGTTTTTCTGTGCAGAACTGACGTCCACATGTTCTCACGTGAGCTGTAAGCCTGTCCGTTCAACATGGCCTAATTTCATTCATCACTTCTCTGTGGTTCTTTAAAGTATAAATATATTCATTCAGAATGCTCTGGCTGACTTTTAAAAACCACCCAGTTTGGGAACTACCCGTTAGAATCCTCTGTGTCAATTTCACTCGATGCAACTAAACAGACTTCTAATACTCGTCAACGGCCGTTGTGCACTCTGGTTCATTTGACACTCGTGGGTTTCATGGTGTACAAAAAGACCCGCTGTACTGCCTCTTGTCCTCGTTGGCTCTAAAACCCACTGTACTGCCTCTTGTCTTTGTTGGCTCTAAAACCCACTGTACTGCCTCTTGTCTTCGTTGGCTCTAAAACCCACTGTACTGCCTATTGTCTTCGTTGGCTCTAAAACCCACTGTACTGCCTCTTGTCTTCGTTGGCTCTAAAACCCACTGTACTGCCTCTTGTCCTTGTTGGCTCTCGGACAACACAGCGATCTCTGCTTTGGGGCAACGCAGTGAGACAGGATTTCATGCCTTTAGCTTTGGGAGCAATGCAGAGTGAGACAGGATTACATTACATGTAGGGGTGCACACTGCACGATTATGAAATAATGAGCGATAGCCGTTCTCCGATTTAATCGGAGATCGGATCATATCTGCGGATACAAATCATATCTGCCGATACTGATTCTGACCGATTCAGATATTATACAGAGGACCATAATGGAAACAAGCCTAGAAGGCCTAAAGCCTGTTGATAAAAAAAGCAGTTAATTAATTCCTTGGCAGACATTAAGTTAATAATTCAATCAATAACACATACTATTTTCCAAGTGTCTGTTTTCACAACTGAATGAAAGGAGTACACAAATTAAATGTCGGAAGTTTTTGTTAATTTTTATATATTTTTTTTGCTGGTGAAAACCGATTAAATCTGTATTATTTTGAAACCGTTACGATACCGATATGGCATTTTTTATGGCCGATATGACCATTTCCGATTATGCCACAGATGAATTGTTCATCCCTAACCCATTCTGACCGGGCACCCATTTTGGTGTCGGCATCATGTTATGCTTTAGCTATTTAAAAATAGCAGATCTACAAGCTCGTATCGCGCCACCGAGTGGCGCGATACGAGCTTGTAGGTCTGCTATTTTTGAAAAAATCGAAGAGCGACTGACATTTTTAGAATCTGATCTCAGGTCAGAATGGGTTCATCAGACCAGTGTGTGTCCGGCGGAAACCTCGTATGAATCTGATCTCAGGTCAGAATGGGCTAATTACATGTCTTTATCTTGGGAGCAACACTGAGACAGGATGTCATGTCACCACACAGTTGTTACGGCGGTGCTGTCTGTTTGGAACCTGCGTTTAGATAGATATGATGACGGCCCTGGCATAGTTTTGTAAAGTTTTTGTATTCCAGACTTTCTAATAATGTGAGCAGAGTGAGAGATTGATCTATTCTAAACTAAGGTGTGTGTGTGTGTGTTTGTGTGTGTGTGTGCGCGTGTGTGTGTGCGTGTGTGTGTGCGTGCCCGCTCTGTCAGGGAACGGTCATACGTGTGTCTTATGTGGCTCTTATCAAAATGGCCACCAGTCTTCCACAACAACAACTACTGAATGTTTATAATATGCAGATTTTTTTCCAGGTGTACAAAACGTGTGAATAAAAACTAAAGTTAACTTTTCTGCATTTTTATTTGTTTGTTTCATTTGACTTTGCCGTGATGAGACATTAACTCTTTGGAACTGTGTTTACCACTACAATACATTGGTTCTTATAGCTTGCTTATGATTATTGATGAGAATTTCTAACATCTCTCTGACAGTAGAATATCTGTACAATTTAACTACGAGTATACACTATAGCGTGCTATATGTCTAAATAAAATGCTATCAAAATTTAGAAAGCCTGTTTTTAATTACATTTTTATTAGTGATGGTACTGGTGGAAATCCATCCAGGGGCCGAACATTTATAATGCTGTGATTGATTGGATACCAAACAACTCGCCCCCACGAAAAATGTGTTAATTTAGTTAACAGTTAATTAAGTATCTCCCTCCCTCTCCTTGCTGAAATCTGAAATTATCTTGTATACAGATTTATTCTATTGTATAGTCGTCGAGCTCTGTACTCTGTGCTCAAATATGCTCAGTCGAGCATATTTAAGGAGATCACGAGCAAGGAAATACTTGATGAGTTCCTCTAAGGATGACAAGTAGCCCTCCCAGTCACCTGATCGACGGCGACAACAGAAAGACAAAGAAAAAAGACACCAGCAGCCTGGCTGATCTTTGCTGATCTTTATTTAGCAGCAATATTTGCTATACACTTGGGTCTGAGGCACCTTACTTTGAAAATAGCTGATCTACAAGCTCAAACTACAACCTTGTAGATCAGCTATTGTTGGCTAAAGTTCTCCTTGGAAAATGGATGCTATGGTTCAAGTGGTTTAATGTAAAAAAATAATAAAAGTTCCTATCCCCAGGCCCAGGCCGTAGCGTAACGGTCTGGGCACCGGACTGGTGATCCAGTCGCAGTGTGCCGCGGGTTCGACTCCCGGACCCGACACGGCCTTTACTGCATGTCATCCCCCCATCTCTCTCCCGTTTCCTGTCAGCCTACTGTCTGTCCCTTCAAAAATCAATAAAAAAAAGGCGTAAGCCGCAAAAAAAAAGAAAAGATAATAAAAGAAAAAGTTCCTATCCCACAAATGATTTGGTGGGCCCCTGTATAGTAACTCTGAGGACCCCTAGGGGTCATGGGCCCCCTGTGGAAGACCCCTGGTATTGGCTACTACTATTTTTTTTATATCAGAGCCCAGCTACAAACACTTTTTTGCTTCATTTATGATCTAATTTGACAATATTCTGGAGCAGGAGCAGAGCAAGGAATGTAATGAGAACTGGGATAGGCCCAGGGGTCAGTCCGGGAGGTCCCAGGTGAGGAAACACCCCTGCCAAAAGTAAAAGAAAATATTATTCTGACCACTTTAAAAGTTTAAGAAATCAACTCAGAATGTTTTATACAAAACAATTCTAATATTATGAAAATCAGACATTAACTGGCTGGCATACTGTTCTGGGAGGTCCCAAATAGATGACCCCCCCCCCCCCCCCCCCCCAGAAACGGGGTGGGGGTCGGGAAAATTTGAACCCCATCATTTTCTCATAGTTTGGACCCTATAGAAACAAAATCTCAATTTTAGCACAAATATCCTACGGGAGCTGTTTTTTTTGACGCCTCGTACCACACTATTAGTTGGGACAACCCCTTAGGAAACCTTCAAGTGACACAAACATAGAAAACAATTTTTATTCTCCAAGCTTTTAGCAACAACACCACACTTTGTATAGATAAATATATGTGTAGGCTATCTTTCAGTCACAATGTAAATTCCCCTGTCAAATGGTACGTTCCAATTACCTTCCTATGATCCCCTGTCAAATGGTACGTTCCAATTACCTTAATTCCTATAGATCCCCTGTCAAATGGTACGCTCCAATTACCTTCCCCTCCCTATAAGGAGCCCTGGATGTCATGCTTTACTCTTTTAGAAGGATCAGACCTAAATAGAATATGCACAGGTTTGCGTGTCTGCCTCCCTTTATTGTATTTTATTTTTTTGTATTTATTTTATTTTATTTATTTATTTACACTCTAGAGAAGGATCAGACCAAAGACGGGAAGTAAAGTAAGTATGTGTTGAGCAATGATCTTCAATTCAATGATGTCTGTGTACCATTTGTAGGAATTGAAAATGAAATAGGCCTATCTAATGAAATGTAGGCTACAAGATGTGAACACCAACTCTCTGAATACAAACGGCTAGTATTTAGCATTCAAAAGAGTTGGTGCTCACCATGAGGCTGCTATTGCTATAGCAAAACGAAATGGTGATTTATAGCCTATACCTCAACATAAAATACTGGTAATGAGTAGAAGAATGCATATGATAATAATCAGAAAGTAATAAATATATATGCAATCTCTATCTGGGAAAACAGATCATTGAGCATGTGAGGTTAAACATAATAGTTAGGCCTTTCCCTAAGTGTGGAAATTAAGGCAGTCTGTCTTTACCACAAGGCATGATGATAGCCTACATCATATAAATGAGTAGGCTATGATGAGTAGGCATCATATAAATGAGTCCTTATTATAGTATTTGATTTAGACCTTACGACTTTTTTTTTAAAGCATTACATGATAGGCCTACCTACTGTACATGAACCAAAAAGTAAGTGTGCGCGTGTGTGTGTGTGTGTGTGTGTGTGTGTGTGTGTGTGTGTGTGTGTGTGGCTGATTTAGTCGACTACCTTTTTTCACTGACGAATATCTGGTGTCGCTGTGAGCTTGTAGGCTAGATCTGCTTTTTTTTTTGGCACACAGCCGATATAAATCAGGCATTTCGACGACATCACGGCCCGACAAAAATTACATTTTGGTCGTCTGTGCGTGTGTGCGTTGGCATTCTGTCAACTCTTGAGAGAATATCATTTTCACTCAGACAGGCATTTCTTTCCTAATCTCTTCTTTTCCCTGGAATGTCGTCTTAAAAGAGTTGGTTTCTGCTTTCGCTTGCATTTGTTCTCGCCAGCGGGGCACAGTCGCACGCATGCACGCACGCACGCACACACACACACACACACACACACACACACACACACACACACAGTCAGTCAGATACCCACGCCGCTGTGGAGGTGACCTAATAGCGACTGTGATATATCTGTGTGTAACGTTACCAAACACGGGCAGCTATCGCTGCACAGATCGCCGGTAGCGTTACGCGATAAGACAATAATACCATCCGTCTCTGTCTCTGTTAGGCCTCGGCAAGCCTTCAGAGTTCAGCCACGAACAATGGCAGCTCTGTCTGTCAGGAGCTCTGCAGGGGAACCGCAGTGTCCTGTATATAGCCTATATATATATATATATATATATATATATATATATATATATATATATATATATATATATATATATATTATGTGTGTGTTGGTCTTGACAGCAAATTTCGATTTTAATCAGTGATTAGTTGAATAGTTTTCATTTCGTTTTAGACACCTGGAATGCTTCTAGTGTGAGTCTAGTTTTTGTCGTAAGATTGTAGTGCAACCATGTGTAAAATGACTTGGATCTCTTGTCCACTATAGTCCCTTCCTAACATATAGTCTAGTTTTTATTTCTTGATGAAATTATCAATATCTTTTTTTGTCATAGTTTTAGTTGACAAAATCAACACTTTTCTATTTAGTTTCAGTCACATTTAAATATAGTACGAATACGTACAAGTAGTTTTCGTCAGTTTTCGCCATAGTTTTAATCTGCAAAATTAACACTGTGCAGTGTCTATAGGCTATGCAAAGGCTATACATTTATCTAATTTAGATTAATAATATGGCATGTTATTAGATTTTTTATGATCCTTGATGACTATTTCTATGTGATGTATATGTTCTTGTTTACTGTAAATTGCTAAATGCCTACATTGTAAATTGTATAGGTGCCAAGTTTCTTCCAATCTCATTTGCCTATACCCGATCCAACTTCCCTTCATCAGTCCCACCTACAGTAGCTCTCCATGTATGGGGGAGGTGTGTGGAGCTGGAGGGGGGGAAGGGGTGCAGGCAGATATAGATAAGGCATGAACATACAAGAGTTATGCAAAACACCATCTCTCCACAATGGGCTTTATAGTTTTACCACCGACCGCACTGACATGATATGTTGGTGGTGTAGTTGGGAAGGTTTTATGGCATATTTATCTCTCCAGTGCGAGTCAGGGTATGTTTGTCAGGACACATACTATATGACAGCTATAATGATAACCGTTATACCGTAAAACATTCCACTGGAATGCTTTTTTTGGGAGAGAGAGAGAGAGAGAGAGAAAGAGAGAGAGAGAGAAATCATGTGGGTATAACTATACTATGTTTTCCTATTGGCATCAGAGTAATTCATTTTATTCTCTGTGTCCTATAATAAACCTTACAGCACTTTGTCTATAAGTGAGGCCACCTCTTTGTCTTTTTAAGACACCTTTTAGGCATCATAGTAATGCCATTTATTTGGTGTATTCTTTAATTCCCCCAGATTTTAAAAGTACTTTGTCTTCTAATCCATTTTTGATTCCCTGAATTTATTCCATCTCAGTATTTGTTTGGTACTCACTCGATTTGTTCCTTTTATTTCATCTGTATAATGTATAGTGTGATTACAAGCTTTAGGAGAAATCCAATATGTGTGTGATGATGTCTGTCTGGATGAGAGCCCAGCCTCTGAGTAGGGTGACCAGAACATTCAAACTGTTCATTTGAGGGACAGAAGTGTCGCTTGTGTAGGACCGGGGGGGGGGGGGACTGGGTTAGCAACATATTACTTACTTACTTACTTATGCCTGACACCCTTTCCAGGGTGTAGGCATTACTTAGGTTTGTGGCGCTCTGCACCTTTAACACTATCCTATACGTCACGCTATTAAATGCCTTGATGTCATATTCGACCTCAGGCCTATAATGTTGCCTATCATTTTGTTATTAAACCCCTCTGGAGTCTCACATCTTGTTTTAAAATGCTAATTTTGGTCATAGATGGTATTATGGCCGACTGGTAGCCTATAGGGGATATTAGGGGATATTATTTTAACAGGCTTAAAACACAACTTGCAGGAAAAGAGACAATGAGAGACTTTACAACAGAAAGCCAACTATTAGGCGACTAACTTTGAACACTCCTGCCTTCCAGTCACAATGTGGGACAGTGTCTCAGTTTGAACACTGCTGCCTGCCAGTCACAATGTGGGACAGCGTCTCAATTTGAACACTGCTGCCTGCCAGTCACAATGTGGGACAGACAGGGTCTCAATTTGAACACTGCTGCCTGCCAGTCACAATGTGGGACAGGGTCTCAATTTGAACACTGCTGCCTGCCAGTCACAATGTGAGACAGTGTCTCAATTTGAACACTGCTGCCTGCCAGTCACAATGTGGGACAGGGTCTCAATTTGAACACTGCTGCCTGCCAGTCACAATGTGAGAAAGGGTCTCAATTTGAACACTGCTGCCTGCCAGTCACAATGTGGGACAGACAGGGTCTCAATTTGAACACTGCTGCCTGCCAGTCACAATGTGGGACAGACAGGGTCTCAATTTGAACACTGCTGCCTGCCAGTCACAATGTGGGACAGCGTCTCAATTTGAACACTGCTGCCTGCCAGTCACAATGTGGGACAGCGTCTCAATTTGAACACTGCTGCCTGCCAGTCACAATGTGGGACAGGGTCTCAATTTGAACACTGCTGCCTGCCAGTCACAATGTGGGACAGCGTCTCAATTTGAACACTGCTGCCTGCCTGTCACAATGTGGGACAGACAGGGTCTCAATTTGAACACTGCTGCCTGCCAGTCACAATGTGGGACAGGGTCTCAATTTGAACACTGCTGCCTGCCAGTCACAATGTGGGACAGACAGGGTCTCAATTTGAACACTGCTGCCTGCCAGTCACAATGTGGGACAGGGTCTCAATTTGAACACTGCTGCCTGCCAGTCACAATGTGGGACAGACAGGGTCTCAATTTGAACACTGCTGCCTGCCAGTCACAATGTGGGACAGACAGGGTCTCAATTTGAACACTGCTGCCTGCCAGTCACAATGTGGGACAGACAGGGTCTCAATTTGAACACTGCTGCCTGCCAGTCACAATGTGGGACAGACAGGGTCTCAATTTGAACACTGCTGCCTGCCAGTCACAATGTGGGACAGACAGGGTCTCAATTTGAACACTGCTGCCTGCCAGTCACAATGTGGGACAGACAGGGTCTCAATTTGAACACTGCTGCCTGCCAGTCACAATGTGGGACAGACAGGGTCTCAATTTGAACACTGCTGCCTGCCAGTCACAATGTGGGGCAGGGTCTCAATTTGAACACTGCTGCCTGCCAGTCACAATGTGGGACAGCGTCTCAATGTGAACACTGCTGCCTGCCAGTCACAATGTGGGACAGACAGGGTCTCAATTTGAACACTGCTGCCTGCCAGTCACAATGTGGGACAGACCCACAAGGCAAAGTGCCTTTGCTGTAGAATAAATGTCTCACCTCCGGTTTGGTTTTATTGAATGACATTTTCAATACAGACATTATGACATGACATATGACATGTTATTAATGGCATGTTCAATACAGACATGACATGACATATGACATGTTATTAATAACATGTTCAATACAGACATTATGACATGACATGTTATTAATTACATGTTCAATACAGACATTATGACATGTTATTAATGCCATGTTCAATACAGACACTATGACATGTTATTAATAGCATGTTCAATACAGACACTATGACATGTTATTAATGACATGTTCAATACAGACACTATGACATGACATGTTATTAATGACATGTTCAATACAGACACTATGACATTAATGTAATATTTTAGTAATATTTTGGGCATCTTAATAGCCCAGCAGCCCATGCCCAGTGGGGGCACACCGGTCTTCCAGGAAATGAGAAGGCATTCCGGGAGGAGCTGCGATTGGCCCTGGTCCATATCGGGCCCTCTCTCAAGGGACCCTTTATCTTCCTGCTCCATCCAGGAGACACGACCCCGAGGGGACGGTATCGAGGGGGGAGGGGGGGGAGGGGGTCGGCGGCGTGACGCGCCGCCGCTCGGCGGAGAATGGAGCGGGAAACAAAGAGTCCCTTTCTTAAAGGGCTGCCCGTCCGCCCCGTCGCTCTGTTACCATATAAGCAGCTGTTAGCTTGCTCGCCGCGCCGTTTTATCAAGACTTAATTTCGTGGTGAAAGCACGTCACCTTGTTGCCAGATGCACTGTGTGTGTGTGTGTGTGTGTGTGTGTGTGTGTGTGTGTGTGTGTGTGTGTGTGCACGCATTGCCAGATGCACGGCCCAGTGAGGCGGAGCAGATTCCTTCATACTGCCGCCACCCTATCATTCCCCCCCCAAAGCCCCCCACTACCCCTCCCCCGGTCGCGTTCTGCTTGGTCCGATAACGCCTGAGTCAGCACCGCCGTTGATTTCGTCGACTTAACTTTTCTTCTTTTCACTGGCGAAGGCTAAATAAAAACGTAAGATATGGTGATTAAAACTGTCTGAGTCCACAGCCAAATGATATAGTTATGTGAACCAAATGGACCCTTATGGGTAGGCTATGTAACTCAGACAGGGCTGGACTGAGACAAAAAATTCGGCCCGGACATTTTCGCTGAATTTGACCCAGACTGGCCCACCACAACTAAGTGTACACCGCCGTACTCTATACTGACTTTTCAGGTCAAGGCCCATACAAATACTTGAAATACAAGCCCTTATAACAACCACCACATTTACAGTATACAACGTAAGTGATACACAACCAACACACAACTAATTTAACATTTGGCCCAGACCGGCCCACCAGAGGGTCGGCCCACCGGGCATATGCCTGGGACGGCCAGTCCACCCCTGAACTCAGAGAGTGTATACAAATGTACATTTGTATACACTCTCAGAGTTAAATTCACAGTGATATATTGGGGTCCTAGAGATAGAAGTGCCATTAAATGGGGGTCTGTAGACTAATATGCATGTCAAACGGGGGGCCCTTGAAATGAAAATGGTTGAGAATCACTGCTAGAGCCGTGCTAACCTTCTGTTATGGAGGTCCTTGGCGTATATTTTCAAATGGGGGTCCGTGGGGCTAATGTGGGTCATTTTGGGGGTCCTTGACAAGTTTGTGAAGCACTGCCTTAAGGCATACATGGGCAACTCATGGCGGCCCCGGGGGGCCACATGCCTATGTATTAAACACAAGTAAAAGTTTAAAAAAAAAGTAAGTAAACACAAGTAAAATAAATTCATTTGAAATTAAATACAAATAAAAAATGTCAGGACACACACACACACACACACACACACACACACACACACACACACACACACACACACACACACACGCACGCACACACACACACCGGGGGGGCACATGCCAATGTATTAAACACAAGTAAAAGTTAAAAAAAAGTAAGTAAACACAAGTAAAATAAATTCATTTGAAATTAAATACAAATAAAAAATGTCAGGACACACACACACACACACACACACACACACACACACACGCACGCACGCACGCACACACGCATGCATGGCTGCATGCAGTGCGGGTTGATCTGTTCAGTGAGTCAATGGCGTTGACATTCATTGTCAATGGCTTCCCTGCGTTGGCTGATCTGAGTGTGCGGGAGGGTTTGTATAGGGTTCGATCAGACTTGCAAGATATGGGGGTGCCTTGAATGCCAGCATCAGAGTTTTGTACTCTGTGCGGCCAGCGACCGGGAGCCAATGGAGGGAGCGGAGAAGGGGTAATGTTGGCTTGTTGAAGAGGAAGACCAAAGCGAGCTGTGGCATTTTGGAGCTTCTGAGAGGCTTAAGTGCCTCTCCAATTCTCTCCAGTTCTAATTGTGACAACCTGAGAAGATATATATATATCCACATACGGTTATATGCTTAAAGCTGCTATAATTACATACATTTATGATGAAAAACTTATTTACAGGAGAACGTTATACAGAAACGTTTTCAGAACCACTGATGAGAAAAGTCTCTAAACTCAAGTTGGGGCTTCGTCATCATAAAACTATACACAGCTCAAAGGAAAGTAAGAATTGCTAAAGCAATCAGAATATGCACAAAGTCACATAACGTATAAGGAACACAGTTGGCTGGAGACGAGAGCCACGGACACAGCAGTGTTGTCTCGCTGAAGGACTGACAGGCAATGAGATTTAAAGACACGGCACAGCATGCCACGTGACCAGCTGGCCAATTGGAGAGCTCAGATCAGACCACATGACCAAGCCGGCGCTCACTCAGGATGGTAAGCGAGAGTGGACATCTCAAGTTCTGTAGTAGGAAGAGACATTATGATAACAACAACATGCACCGACCATAATAGAAGAGACATATGATAACAACACATAATGATATTAGCTCTATATTACCAGTAACTCATCGGTATAAATATATAGCAATAACGCATATATATATATAGTGATATATATATATCACTTACTATCACTTAATAAGAAAAATAAGTTCTTTCCCCAAGAAAAACGACGCAATTCATGTAACCTTTAATTCCTCACTTTTGTTAATAAATTATGTTTTTGCACAAGCTGCTGCTTATGGGTCTTTGCCCCTATAGACACTAAGGATCGTAACACATAATCTCACTGTCTCTATGATTTATTTAATTTTCCCTTTTTAAGAACAATAATTCCGTCTCCTTTCAGTCCATCAGGGTCTTTCTTGGAAGTTGGGAGTATAATCATTTTAAAGTGCATCCTCTTAATAACAGACGACACACACCAAAGTGTTCCGTCGTTTCGACAAAAGGCAGCCGTGGTTGTTTGTGACTAAACAACCTCTCTCTCTGTCCCTCTCTCTCTCTGCATGTCTGTCTGTCTGTCTGTCTGTCTGTCTGTCTGTCTCTCTCTCTCTCTCTCTCTCTCTCGTCCCAGGCCAAAAGGGATATGTAAACATTGTTCGGTCATTCAATCCTCCACATTAGGGGTAGAGCTCTTGACAAGGAGCCTTGCATCCCGACACAATGCAGGTACATTCTTCTGTGTGGAGTCGAGGATGTGGGTATGCCCACACCGTGACACCCTATCTCTGCTCTGCTCTGCTCGCTTTCAGCCCCAAACGGCACCACCGCAGTGGCCTCGAACCTCGGCTCACTTTCACCGCAGTGGCCTGGGAGGCAGAGCGGGCCACGCTTAGCACGGCCCACAGATATACAGAGCACATCGGACGAGGGAAAGGTGATACGCCTGTTTATGCCAATTAATTCAAAACCGGCAAAATAGCACGGAGTGCTGGATCGTGTGACGGCATGTTCTCTTTAGTCTCAGCCCCTCTGTGTGTGTGTGTGTGTGTGTGTGTGTGTGTGTGTGCGTGTGCGTGTGCGTTTCTCAGGGCTACAAGGTCATGTGGTTCTCAGCCTCTCTGCATATGAAATAAAGGCTGACTAATTAGTCAGCTGGTTATTGCCACTCCATGGTGTTTGTTTTGGCGCAGGAGGGAAGTGTTTCAGTGAAACACGTCCTCTGTGGTGTTTGTTTTGGCGCAGGAGGGAAGTGTTTCAGTGAAACACGTCCTCCGTGGAGCTGCAGTGATCGAAGGCCTCGTGGCTGTTTGTAGGGGTGTAACGATACATTTTAACAGCGATACGATACGTATCTCGATACATGGTTGACGATACGATACATGGACCATATTGGTTCATTATGGCGATACGATACGATTCAATGATCTGAAATCGATACAGTAACTATTTCGCGAATACAATTACATTTTCAATTCAAAGGAGCTTTATTGGCATGAGAAAACATACGTTTACATTGCCACAGCATTGTGTCACAATATAATAAAAACTGTTTAAAATGGGAATATGGAGAGGGTACAACATTTTAAGTAAACAGAGCTATTTCACATTACATCATTAGACACATATTATACAGGGAATAAAGTTTTTTTAAACACATTTGCAGCATTTTGTTGCAGTCACTTTGGGACAAATATATTTTTTTCTCAGGACTATTTAAATAGTATACAGAAATCAGATTTAAGATGTGTTTAAAGCTAGCAGCTCTGTTTACATGTGCAGTAGGTCTACTTGGTACAGATAGTAGTCCTTAGGGTGGTTGTATTCCATAAGCTAACCTTCATTTTTTGCAACAGTTCACAAATATTGCTGCTGTGTTTGCACATTGTTGTATTATTTCTCCCAATAGGTATGGCAGTTTTCTGTCGTTGGTCATATAGTTTCAAACTCACTTTGGGTATGTGCATTCTGTGGGAAGTATGTGTCTCTGATGTCTTGGTACAGTAGACAGTATGTGTCTCTGATGTCTTGGTACAGTGGACAGTATGTGTCTCTGATATATTGGTACAGTGGACAGTATGTGTCTCTGATGTCTTGGTACAGTGGACAGTATGTGTCTCTGATGTCTTGGTACAGTGGACAGTATGTGTCTCTGATGTCTTGGTACAGTGGACATTATGTGTCTGATGTATTGGTACAGTGGACAGTATGCGTCTCTGATGTCTTGGTACAGTAGACAGTATGTGTCTCTGATGTCTTGGTACAGTGGACAGTATGTGTCTCTGATGTCTTGGTACAGTGGAGAGTATGTGTCTCTGATGTCTTGGTATAGTGGACAGTATGTGTCTCTGATGTCTTGGTACAGTGGACATTATGTGTCTGATGTATTGGTACAGTGGACAGGGTGTGTCTGATGTATTGGTACAGTGGACAGTATGTGTCTCTGATGTCTTGGTACAGTGGAGAGTATGTGTCTCTGATGTCTTGGTACAGTGGACAGTATGTGTCTCTGATGTCTTGGTACAGTGGACAGTATGTGTCTCTGATGTCTTGGTACCACATTTTGTTGTGCAGTAGGTTCATATAATTACATCAAAATACATAAAATATGTGTGAAACGTGTGGAGGTGTTTTAAGGGAATGATTATGGATATAAATAAGTAAACAGTGATTCTCTGGCAAATCGATGGGCATTCTATTTCAACACATTATGGACAAACCCACACCTTGACATGAACACAGAGAATACACACATATCGATAGACATGGAATGGAAAAGTAATTAAACATTTTTTTTCTTTCTTCTTAATATTGCTATATACAACGCACATGTGTATTGTATTGTATTGATGTCATTGATTATTTGCGTTGCAAAACGATATATGCGATACAAATCAAACGATAGGATATGTTGCTGTTTACATATCAATATACTTTGATTGTCGAAATTAAAATAGATTTTTCGATAGTTACTGCATTGTTACACCTCTACAAGTCAAAGCAAATGGCTTTGAATGGTCAACATGACTGAGTGAATGAACATTAGTGTTTGGAGGTTTTACATCATAATGGCATCCCACGTTCTTCTTGAATATAAGTCACATTGTGAAGATTGAATTCACATGACGGACAGCAGGACATGACACTAGAATGTTTGGCAATATAGGCATGGGACGATATGTAAAGATTACACGATTGCACGATTATTGTGCATGCAAACAATATTTGCGATTAACGATATTATTGTTACCGCTGTCCAGGGACGGGCTGAAATCCCCTAAGAGTGCACTTTTGGACATAAATAGCAGATCTACAAGCGTACAAGATTGTAGATCTGCTATTTTCGGGGCACAACCCGAAGATTGTCTACTGGAGATGCAGGTGTATGACGTGGATTTCCTGAAAATAAACAAAACGTAACTACTCACTGAAACAAAGCCTGCTAGACCTTGGTAAAAGTCTATTCTCAAAGCTGGCCAAGTGTCTCATGAAATAAAATGCATCCAAGTGGATCGGTGCAGCAGTCACAACCCTGAAAAGTTACTCTGTCCGGTACATTACTTTATTAAAATGCATTTTAGAGAAGCATGGGGACCTGAGACAGACAAATAGCCAATCTTTTTTTCATTATACATAATGTTCCATTTTAAGTTTTTGAATGTATAAAAGTATTTATTGAAATAGCCGATCGACAAGCTCACAAATACGTCACGATGTGACGCGTTGTGTGCTTGTATAGATCGGCTATTTTCAAATAGTTGAAATGTATAGGGCTGAAGTGATTTTTTTTGAAGTGACGTATTTCAATAGTAAACAAAATCGACAAAGTAACCATGGGAACTAAAGTTTTCAAATAATTGCATAGTGCAGAAAAAGTACAATATTTGCCCCTGAGATGCAGTATAGCTTAGAAGTAAAAGTGTTGGAAATTGGAAATACTGAAGTACAGATACATCAACATTGTACTTAAGTACAGTAGGGATACTTAGTTCCTCTCCCCCGATGCGAGCGCGCGCGGGGGGGGGGGGGATGTCATCAGGTAGGAAAGGTAATCTACGTCCCACTAGGAGCGGAGCGGGGGGGGGGGGGGGGGGGGGGAGGGAGCGAGCGACGACAGATTCTATATCTGAGCTGCTTTTGTTCCACGTCGTTTCTCAAACGAACTGCAAATTGCTCAGATCTTCATCACAAAGCTCTCCCTCACTCCCTTAAGCGTCCAGATAAAGCGGGTCAGAGTGATGTGAATTGGTGAGAAACGGCGTCGGGGGGGGGTAAAGAGAGTTCCCTTCCTTCCTGACATCAAAGCCATGGGAGCTTTACCTCCGCCAGGACGGGGAAGGAGAACCAGGGAGGATAGATGACAGACTGATGTGAGGACAGGCAGACCGATATACGATGACCTGGTGAACACACCAACAGAACTCCCATGCAGCCATTCATTCATTCATTCATTCATCAAGCAGAATCTCGACGAAACCATTCACCCGTTATCACTGTATTAAATATACGAAATCAACCGTTATCAGGACGTTGGAATATGGCCAATATGGCCATACCGGGCATACTAGACATTGTGGTGTTTGGCTGT